>NC_000069.6:62863725-63163725 GCF_000001635.26 Mus musculus | reverse complement strand
GCAGATTGTAGAATTTTGTTTTACTTTTAAAACGCTATGTTGTTAGCACACAGAATACTTCATTGTTTGGTGGGTGTGGGCAAACAAAATGTCTTCCAAACTGGGTTGATGAGGGAAAACTATACCTTTCCCTGCTGACTTTAAAAGTCTCCTCTTGAATCCCAGGAGAGACATCCTGGTGTTGACATATGTGGCCACCATGGCATAAAATATGTTGGGGTATGGGGGAAATAGATTCATTTTTATATTCCATTTCCCCTCCACCAGAGAATTAACTCCCTTAAAAGAAGAGACCCATTGGGACCTGCCTCCTACATTTGGTTTTACTAATCTCTTGAGCAATCAAGACTTTTCAGTGGTATCACTGAGTGTTCCTCAAAAGTACATCAGTTCCCTTTCTAAAAGACTGTGGCTCTGTAGATAGATAATTCTGCCATTTTCATTCTATTCACTGAAAGTCTGTTTTTGCTTGTGAAAAGCTGTTAATTAACATCCTTAATGAGAATTGGCACCACTCATTCAGAACTGCCCTGTGTCAAAGCAGCAGAGGAAGACTTCATTGGATTTTACACCAGTTTTCTGAGCTTTCTGGTCCTTCATTCAAGAAGAGAGTTTGGAAGTCCTTATATGCTATTACTGATTGGCTGCCCATGTCTTGTCTGAAATACCATGAGTGATTATGAAAAGTATCTTTAATAAAGTTGGGTACAGTTTGGCTGGATGAAACAATACCTCTATCATGAGAAATTGGCAAAACTTTTCCCTGAATTTATTATATTTTAAATATAATCTTTTTTTGAGCCTTGCAGAGCTTCAACATTACCTCAGGACCCAATTCTCAGCCCTAAAAACTACTCCCTTAGATTCCATGGGCCTCATGATTTAGAACAAAAATAAAACAAACAAACAAACAAACAAACAGAACAACACTCCTTTCCATAGACTCTAATTTATAGGATTCACCTGGGTGGACTTTTCAGAAAACTCTTGTCTTGAGAAATTTGCCAGAGCCCTTTGACTTTGAGCAGACAGTCGAAAATGATAGAGGTCCCTTTTTGGGTGAATTTTGGAAAGTTTCAGATTTTTCTGTTGAAGTAATTTATTTTTTGTCCTAGGCTATATCTCTTTTGCATCAAATCAAATTCAGGAGACATAAAAAGATTGTTCAGATAGAAAATTCTAAAGGGATTTCCAGTGAGGTGTGTCTTCCAACTTCAAGTATACAAGGAGCCAAGATGGACATTGGAAAAGTGTCTGACTCTGTGCTCATATCCTATGGGCCTTCCACTGTCAGAAGGCTTCAGAATAATAAAGAAGAAGTTACACCATGGGATAAAGCTAATAAAAACCTCATTGACTACTCTAAGCTGAGAACTCAGTTTAAATGAATACTTATTGCATAATTAAGTTTATGCAAAGTTAGAAAAATCAGCCCAAATAGTCTACAGTGATAGAGGACAGAACCACAGTGTTGAGAATATTATTTTTAAGATTTCTCTATTTTTATGAGTACACTGTCACTGTCTTCATACACACCAGAAGAAGACATCAGAGCTCACTATATATCATTGTGAACCACCATGTGGTTGCCAGGAATTTGACTCAGGAACTCTGGAAAGGTAATCAGCGTTCTTAACTGCTGAGCCATCTCTCCAGCTCCTGAGAATATCTGCTACGTGATCACATACTGGTTTTAAGTTACATGTATGAAACTCCCTGAGCTGAGTCTTTGATCTATAGATTCTGCTATACATTCCATGCATGCTGATCTAAATACTGAGAAGACACTGAGTGCAGCTTAGAGCTCTTATTTCAGTTCCATGTACAGGAGCCAGCATTTCTGCCTTCATGCTCTGTGGACACTTTGCCTTCTCTGTATTCTCTCTAACTCACCTGTATTTCTGTATAGGCTAGCCCAATGCTTCCTATAGAAAAGTGACTCAATGAATGTGTTAAATGATGACAAATGTCATTTAGACTCCCAACTATGTGTGTTAGCCACCTTTTCCTACACATTCAGTAGGAAATTAATAAATAGGCACAAATTTGCATAACTCTCACCACTTGTCAAAGTTTCAGATGGAAGAAATGTGACAAATTCTCCCACCTGCACTGATTCAAGTTTAAGCCAAAAGTTCTTAAGATTGAACATTCTAACTTACATAAATGCTTCATAAATCTTCAAACATCTGGCATCATAATTATACAGGCTTTTTTTTTATAAATCGGGGAAAGGGCCCAGGTATCTATAGTTAAGCTCACCATCACAAATGTCAGCTTTTTAACTTCCACATAGAAGTGAAAAGACAGTGGTATCTGTCTTTTGTGTTTGATATATTTAATTCATTTAGCATATGTGTGAGTTAATACTATCTTGACATAGCTTTCATATCACCTGATAAATGAGTCTCAGTTGAGTAATTATTTAGCAGGTTAGACTCTGGATATGATTATGAGACATTATCTTGATTGCCTTAATTGATATAAAAGTGGGTGCCTCCCTCTAGGATCTACATTTTCTAGAGTGTTGATCCTGGGCCATCAAACATGGCTTTTGCTGTACTCCTTGGCTAGGAATGAGACTTGAGGTTAGAGGTAATACTGTGTGGAATATCAAGCAACCCTGCCTTGATTTCTCTCAATGATCAACTGTAATTTAGACTTAAGTACAAGATGAAATAGACCTCCCTTGCCCAAGCTGCATACAAAGGAAGTCTGAAGGACATATCACCTAGGCCCTTCAATGCTGCTGAAAATGCCAGAGTTCAATAGATAAATAGATTAATGAGCTCATTCTACATACACACCAGATTTTCTTCCATCAATACACATATAAGTGATTACAGCTATTGAGTTGTTCAATATTATTTTAGCATATCTCTGTCTCTCTCTCTGTCTCTCTCTCTTCTATCTACTATTTGATTCTACATCCTTGTACTTCAAGAATCTGTTTCTGTGGTAGATAACAGAAATATCACATTTTGATTAATATTGCATCATATATAATCTGTTTCTCTACTCTTTCTAAATCTGAGCTGACTTGATTTGGCTCACAGAATGGTATGGCAATGTCTGAGTTATGAGGTAGGATAAAGAGATCTTGAACATTTCATGCTCTCTCTCTCTCTCTCTCTCTCTCTCTTTTAATTAGGTATTTTCTTCATTTACATTTCCAATGTTCTCTTAAAGCTCTGCCTCTACCATGTTAATAACTCCTGGTTAGTCAACCAGAGGATGAGAAACCACAGGGACTGGCAAGGTGTTATGCTATTTGAGTCAACTTATTAGAAAGCCAGCTGGCTATAAATATATGGGACAGTTGGTTGAACTCAAGATACGGCCAGGTGAGCAAAATTCCAGTGAAGACTGTACTGGCTAGTTTTGTGTCAACTTGACACTGGTTGGAGTTATCACAGAGAAAGGAGCTTCAGTTGGGGAAATGCCTCCACAAGATCCAAACCCTAGCGGTGACAGTAGGGGGCTTTTAACAGCTAGCTGAGGAATTTGGAGGAGTTAGGAGGAGAGTTGGGAGGAGTTGGGAAGAGTTGGGAGGAGTGTTCTTCTCTGCCCAGATGTCCTTGGTAAAATTACAGTTATTGCATTTCTGGCTGTAAGGCGCAGAAACAAAAAGGCTTTTTGCTGGCTGTAGAGAACAAAGGGCTTCTTTCTGGCTGTATTTTTAGAGATCAGGGAAAACAAGCTTGGGGAATGTCCAGGGGCTTTACCTTTCAGGGAGAAACACTCTAAGTCGGGGTCTCATTTTCCCTACTCCTTTCAGTACATAGTTCCAATCTTAGAACTCATACAATTAAACCTCTGGCCCAGCTGTCAAACAAAGCCAACATGAGGTCGTAGCTTTAGGATTTGTAACATTGAGAGCCTCAGAAGCCCCTCGAATGAGATTAGAGAGTCTCTCATCAGTGGTAGAAGGGAGGAAGGAGGTTCCTGTGCAGTGCCCAGTGAGTGTGAGCAGGGCCAGGCTAGTGGTCAGGGGCAGGGCCAGGAGAGGGAGCCGGGTGAGGGAGCTGGGTGTACTGGAGGAGTGATGGGGCTTATCAGAAGCACCCAGTAGGGTCCTTTTCATCTGGGTTCAAGGTTGCCAGAACGGTGGCGTCAGACCAGGACAGGATCTCTTATTTGAAATTTATGTGGCACCAAGGTGGTTCCTGGTTCGTACTTTTTTTTTTTCCCCAGCAATTCCCAGGCATCTTTTCTGACCAGTTCTAGGGCCTTCAAGCAAGCTAGCAGGGGTTGGGAAGAAGGAACACCGGGGTCAAACATTCCCCCTGCGCCTTTTAAGGGGGTCGGTCCCTCATGGAGGAGTTCAAAGGTGTAAGTTTAAATTTCCCTGAGGTGTTCCGTACTCGGAACAAGGCAAAGGGAAGGATTGCTGTCCAATCTCTTCTGCTGGTCTCTAAAGCCAATTTAGTTAAGGTTTCTTTTAATGTTCTATTCACCCGCTCTACCTGTCCTGAACTCTGGGGTCTATAAACACAATGTAACTTCTAATAGATCCCCAATTGTCTGGCTAACCCTTGGCTTACCTGGGCAACGAAGGAGGGGCCATTGTCTGACGAAAGTACCTTAGGGATACCAAATCTTGGGAAATTTTCTTCTAATACCTTCTTTGCCACAACATTGGTGGTCTCCTTCTTAGTGGGGAAGGCTTTGACCCACCCTGGAAAAGTGTCTATAAAAACTAATAGATCTTTATTACCATACTAGGCTGGTTTAACTTCAGTAAAATCTACTTTTCAGCATGCCCCTGGCCGGACACCTCTTAGCCACTATCCAAGGGCATTCTTGTGGTGCCCGGCATTGGTGAGAGCACAGGCTTGGCATTTATTAACAATCTCCTGGGCAACGTCGGATGGTTTTATAACATAGTAGTTTGAGTTCTTAACAATTTCTTTGCGCTTCTTAGTTTCCAAGTGCGTGAGCCGGTGTAGATTGGCTACATATTGTTGCCCTTCTTTGGTGGGCAGGATCGAGAGACCATCTTGGGTCTTAGCCACTCCCTGGGGAGTATATACACATATCTCAGGTATTTTTCCTGTTAGTCCTGATGTTCTGGAGTGTAGTCAAAGCCTGCGTCTTTGAGTTTATAATGGTCTTTAAGTTCTTTATTTTTCTCTTAGGGCTGCCTGCTTGGTGGCCAGGTCAGCCATCTGATTTCCCTTCGCTATGGCACCATGGCCTTTCTGGTGACTGGGGCAATGTATGATGGCCAGTTTTTTTGGCAAGTGTATGGCTTCTAATAGGCTCAGGATTTCTTTTTTATTTTTAATATCTTTCCCGGCAGATCTGAGTAGCCCCCTTTGTCTATAAGTCGCCCCATGTATGTGAGTGATGGCGAAAGCATACCTCCTGTCTGCGTAGATATTGATGTTCTTCTTTTTGGGCAGCCGCAAGACTTGGGTGAGTGCGATTAGCTCTGCTCTCTGGGCTGTCGTCCCTTCAGGCAAGCTGCTGGCCCAGATGGTTTGTTTTCCGTTGACCACTGCTGCCCCCACTTTGCGTTACCTTCAACCAAAAAGCTGCTACCATCATGCACCAGTTGGGGCAGCCTGGCCATGGCTGGTCAGTGAGGTCTTTCTTAGTTCTGGTTTCTTCTGCCAGGATGTCCATACACCGGTGCACTTGTAGGGAGTCATCAGCTTCTGGCAGCAAGGTGGCAGGACTCAGGATAGCAGGGGGTGCAAACTGCACTCTCTCAGTCAGTAAGAGGCTCTGATAATGTGTCATGTGAACATTAGTCATCCAGCAATCAGGCAGTTGTCTAATGATGCTTTCTAAGGCATGGGAGGCTACTACTATAGTTCATTGACCTAGAGTCAGTTTGTCAGCATCTTTGAGAAGTAGTGCCACAGCAGCGATAGATTTTAAGCAAGATGGCCATCCACTGGCCACTGGGTCTAATTTTTTTGACAAGTAGGCTACAGGTCGTTTCTATGGCCCCAGAGCTTGGGTCAGGACCCCTCTAGCTATTCTTGCTCTTTCATCTACATAGAGAGTGAAAGGCTTGGTCAGGTCCGGCAGGGCTAGGACTAGTGCACTAAGCAAGGCCTTTCTAATCTCTTTAAAGGCCTCCTGGTGTATGGGGGTCTATGAGAAAGTCCCAGTCTCTTTAGTAAGGGGGTAGAGTGGGGCTGCCAGGGTGGCAAAGCTTTTTAACTGTTAGCAACAGAGTATTCCAGGGAGACTGACAAGGGACCAAAACACCTAGGTCTAAGAGCATTTGAATGTGAGGTCTGATGCCCTCTAAAGCCTCTTTGCTCATGGGATATTGTACCCTGATAGGAGTCACACCAGTTTTCAGCGTCACAACGATGGGGGGCACCCTCTTTGCCTCTCTCATACCCCTAGTCTCTGTCCGGGCTTAAGGATATCTCTCTAACCAGGTCCCTTCTAGTACTTTTTTCGATGGGGCTTGAGACTCAGGTAATCTATATTTTTCTTCTAATTTTAAAGCTAAAATTATAGAGATAGGGACTTGCCAAGAGATTGAAGTTCCTTCCAAAGAGAAGCTTATTTAGGCTTTTAATTTTGATAGTAAGTCTCTCCCCAACAATGGGGTGGAGCATTCAGGAATGATGAGGAAGGACTGAGTTACTTGGCTTCTTTTAAAATCAACTTTCTTATCAGTGGTCCAAGAGTATGGTTTCTGACCAATAGCCCCGATTACTACGGTTTTCTTGTTCCTCAATTTCTCCAGTGGCTCTGTCAGGACTGAAAACTCTGCTCTGGTATCAACAAGGAAATCTGTTGGGGTCTCCTCCACAGTTAGGGTTACCCTAGGCTCGGGGAGGGGGTCTGAGCCCCGTCTCTCCTAGTCATCATCCTCCAGGGTAAGGACCTTGGGCAGTCTGGTATCTGTCTCTTTCTTGGTGCAGTCTCTTGCCCAGTGTCCCCTTTCTTTACAGTATGCACATTGATCCTTATCTAGAGGTGGTTGTGAAGGTCCTCTGGAGTTCTGAGGTCTTCTCGGCCTGTGTTGCCCAGGTACCGTCTGCCTACTTCCTCTACCTTTTCTATATACTTCCTTATCACCTGTGAATGTATCCAAAATCCTAATTAAATTTCTTTCCTGCCTTCTACCTCGTCTACTTTCTCTTACCTCAGCCTCTCTCTTTTCTCTTTCTCATTTTCCTTTTTCAGTCTTTCTCTTATGGTACACTTTCTCTGCCTCCTTAACTAGATCTTGCAAAGATAATGGTTGCAGACCCTCTAGACACTATAACCTTCTCCTGATGTCATGTCAGAAGCAGACTGCCATGGCTAGCACTGCCTGTTAGCCCTCTGACGTAGGGTCAAAGGGAGTGTAACGCCTGTATGCTTTTAAGAGGTGCTCTAAAAACACTGCTGGGGGCTCCTTTTTCCTTTGTAGGATCTCTCTTACCTTGGCCAAATTGGTGGGGTGCCTGTCAGCTCCTCTCAGTCCTGCTACCAGAGCCCGGTGGAAAATTGTCAACCTCTCCCTACCTTCAGGCCTGTTAGGGTCCCAGTCAGGATGTGTCAGAGGGAAGCCTGCATCTATTTCATTTGGAAATTGTGTTGGTAGTCTATTGGCCCCCAGCACGTTTTTTTCTTGCCTCAGCAGAATCCTCTCCTTCTCCTCTGTGGTGAAAAGAACCTGTAAATGCTTCTGACAATCATCCCAAGTGGGCTGATGAGAGAACATGAGAGATTTTATTAGATTAGTAAGGCTAGAGGGGTTTTCAGAGAACGGGGTGTGATTTGCCTTCTAATTATAGAGATCAGAGGAGGAAAAAGGCCAGTACTGAAGGGGTTGCAGTTGTCCGAGGTCCGCTGGAGGAGGGCCATAAGTATGTAAAGGCAGCGTGGTGGTTGAGTCTAGTCCCTCTGGGCTCCGAGCTCGCTGGCCTCAGGTTCTAGCAACTGGTCCCTCTCCCACGTCCCTAGCGGCACCCTGTTGAGAGATCTGGGAGGGGACCTGTTGGCGATATGAGGGTGGGGTGTTATGCCATTCTGGAGGTTCTTCTATCTCTGGATAGATCCTGGGAGGAGCCGAGGGCTGCGGTTCAGCCCCCGCTGTTTTTATCTTAGTTTTTTTTCTCTGAGTCGAGGACAGCTAGGCCTCAGGAGCCTGGCTCGTTCTTCTGAACCCAAGGCTTCAACCAGGAAGGGGGGTCCTGTGCTAAATTTTCCCAGGTGGGAATGTAGGATACTTGATCTGGTTGAGACCCTGATCTCCTCTGCAAAACAATATCTTTTACAGCAGAAATCACAATCACATCAAGAGTGCCCTCTGGTGGCCAACCAACATCAAAAGCTGGCCACTCCGTAGAGCAGATAGCACTCTAAAATCTCTTTCTGACATCTACAGACAGATTGTGAGTACCAGTCTTAATTTCAGTCCAATGCTTGAGAGTCAGTCCAAGGGGAGTGCTATTAGTCTGTCCCATCATCAGAGTCACATACAGGGAAACAAACAAGATATAGACACAAAAAAATTACGATAACCGAGACCAGGACCCAATCAGACAGCCAAGTGAGCACACTCTCACTTGACACCCCAATGGGTCTCCAGGCATCCCTGGAGCTCCCTCAGACCTCCTGGGACATCTCCCAGGGTGGCAGCCAGTTACTCCTGACATATCTGTCAGTAACCCTCCTGTCCATCCCGGACAGGGAGTTCGTTGCTCTCATGAGTGCGGACGACTGCAAACCGAGAATACCGAATTCAAACATAGCCTGCAGACAAAGACATAGACGAAGACATAGACAACAGTATCCTACCTCCAAGCAGGGTCTCTGAGAACTGGGGTAGGCCACAAATCCCGGACAGCACCCACATGTAAGACCCCCAAAGCTGGGCCTCTGTTCAAGTCCCGGGATGAGCTGGTCAGCGGCCCAATGATCCGAGAGTAAACCACACCTGATGCAAACTGCAAGAGGTTTTATTATCAACTAGCTGGGGATGAAGTCCCTCCACCGTGCAGGGCAGGGAAGTTCGACCCCAAGTGGTGACAGGGCTTTTTACAGCTAGCTGAGGAATTGGGAGGAGTTGGGAGGAGTTGGGAAGAGTTGGGAAGAGTTGGGAGGAGTGTTCTTCTCTGCCCGGATGTCCTTGGTAAAATTACAATTATTGCATCTCTGGCTGTAAGGCGCAGAAACAAAAAGGCTTTTTGCTGGCTGTAGAGAACAAAGAGCTTCTTTCTGACTGTATTTTTAGAGATCAGGGAAAACAAGCTTGGGGAATGTCCAGGGGCTTTACCTTCCAGGGAGAAACACTCTAAGTCGGGGTCTCACAAACCAAGCCAGTAAAGAACATTCCTCCATGGCCTCTGCATCAGCTCCTCCTTTCTGACCTGCTTGAGTTCCAGTCCTGACATCACTTACTGGTGATGAACAGCGGTATGGAAGTGTAAGCCGAATTAACCCTTTCCTCCTTAACTTGCTTTTTGGTGATGATGCTTGTGCAGGAATATAAACCCTGACGAGGACAAAAGACCAAGCCACAATTTTGACTCACTGAATCTTAAATAAATTTGGGTTTCTTCACTTTAATTATTATTGCTTTTTGGAAAAGCAAGATTTTTCGATCACTGTCTTTGACGCTTTGTTATATTTAGATGCATCTTTGAACTTAATCACTCCATGCTTGTAGCATTATCTCCTATAAACTGTGACATCTAAAAATGTCTTCAGACATTGTAAAACACTGTCCTTCCCTCAAATGGTTAAAGATGAATAACTTCAGCCCTTGGGCGTTATTTAAACTTCAAAGCAGTCTATGCATGTGGTGTGGAAGTCTCATCGTGCAGTTTCTTCTTTTACCTAGTCATTTTCCTGTTGTTTTAGGCTATATCACTTTTTCTGAAATAAATTGCTGCCAACTGTTTAGCTGAGTTTCCTACTTCCTGGGGCCACGTTAACCCATCCCACACACTTCCATCAGTGGTTAAACAAATAAACACAAACATACAAATCTGATCTTATAGTTCCATGTTAAGTACACATCAGTGGTGTCTCACTGCTTACTCTGCAAGATTCCAAACTGCCTGCAAAAGAGGTCTTTCATTATCTAGCTTCCACCTCAAGCCTCTTGAGGAAGTTTGTGTGTGCTTTTATGAAACATTTTTTGTGAAATTTAAACATTTATAGAAATAGGTCTTGATATACTGTAACTTTTATTTTCTTAAGCATCCAGTATAGTGTTCAGCCTTAATTTATTTCTGTTTGAAAAACACATTCTTCCTTTGGAAATAAGCACTTCTTTACTGTGTGCAAGATTAATAGATCTATTATAAAGCATCTTGACCTTCCTTAGCTGAGGGATAGAAACTTGATTAAAAGTAGGCTAATCAGCATCTCCTCTGAGGTGCACCTGATTGAACTGCATAATACAAACCTGTATGAACAGAGCCTCTTCATTTTAAGGCGTCCAGGTTACTCCTCTACCATATTCTACTTCCTGATTCGTTGTTTTCCCTTATTTTCAAGACTCGTGCAGGCTGCTCTGCCTGTGTCTGTGATCCTATATATCTCTTTTTCTTACAATTATAAGTTCTTTGTTACTTGCAAACAATCCTAATTGTTCTCTCTGCCTAGATCATTTTTCCTCACTGTATGAAAATTAAAACATGAGTAAAATAACAGTGGCGAACTATAGCTGATGTGCCTTTTATGCCAGGAGGAACACTGGCAACTCATGTTAGCTTTATATCTAAATTACTGCATGTTTCTCTGACATGTCTTCTAAATGTGACTTTATTAATATCTATCCCTGGTCCAAAAAAAAAGATGGAAAGTCACAAAATCAATAATTCAGAGATGCTAGCTTCAACATGTGTAGGTTCTGGCTGTGACATGGCAGAAGCTTGGCATGTATTGCAACCCTTACTGTTTAGGTGAGTGCATACAAACCAAACCTGTTTATTGGCATTTCAGACCTGATGTGTTTGTTTTCCTTAAATACTTTGGATTAGTGATCACTTTTTTAGAACTTGGAAAGATTCTATAGGTATTCATTCAGAGTGATAAAGATCTTCTTCTGGTCAACTTTTAAATACAGTTGACAAATTCTCTGTGACACTTTTAGGGAAAAAAGTAACTGATTTAGTGATTTTAATAGCTGAATCGGCCATTGTGAAATGGTATTTACCCTACTGATGAAAGCTCCTTGAAAGTTATTTTCCAATAGTGTGCATTTCCTCAAAGTACCTTTTATCTTTACTATAAAATATGAAGTCAAATTAATTTGTAGTTATTTTTTAGCTACCATTGTACAAATCACTGTATATTTTCTTATACAATTCATAAAAATCTCATATATAATTGAGAACTTAGTTTATTTTGTTGTGTACATATACATGAAGAATACACAATTTTTAATTTTTTATTTATGTATGGAGCTGTTGCACAGAAAATTTGACAACTCTACAGATTCTTTCAGGAGGAATCATCTGTTTTGATGTATGTGACTGTTTATCATTGCATTTTACAACTAATAAATGCAAATGCAATCAATATCAGAAACATTCACATGAAAAAACATTATTTTTACCCATATTCTTATAGGAGTAATATATACATTTAACTTTGTCTGTCTATGCAATGCCACTATAAGCTCAAATTACTTGAACCATGGATCCTTGGTTGGTGATGTTTGGGGAGGTTATGGAATCTTTAAGAGGCAGAACCATAATGAAGTAGCTCTATCACTGAGGGAAGAATTTGGAAGTTTATGTCCTCTGTTCTGGTTTCCTTTCTCTGCTTTCTGTCATGGCTGGAAATGTCATCTCTCAACTTCTTGCTCCCACCACCATGCCTGTCACTTTGCTGCCATCCCTCACCACCAGAATACCATAAGCTAAACTAAATGCTTTCATCTCATTGTACTTTCTCAAAACAATAGGAAGCTAACTCATATACTACATATATGTGAATACTCATACACAGGCACACGCAGACACATAGACACACACACATAGACACACACATCTACACACACACACACACACACACACACACACACAACTCCTTAGCCACTCTAAGTAATAACAAACTTTATCCATTTATTCCAAAGGTGGGTCATTAGGTAGTTTAGAGATTGTGTTGTTTGATGCCATTTCAAGTTTATAATCATATACATAAGTAGAGATATTAGAAAGTTTTTTCCTGTAAGTATGAGATTTTAATAATTTCTTCAGGTTTTTGAGAGACATGAGATGCCTTTCCACATAGTTATCAGTGCTATTGATCTAGTATTTTTTCTATTTGCTGACTTAGTCCTGAGTACATGTCTAGTCGCATTGCAGTATGTGGGCTACATGACTGTTTTTAAATAATAAGATGTAAGCAAATACAATATGAACTACATTCTGAACAATAATGTAATAGCTAGTGTAAAATCTTCAGAATTGTTTTTCATTTCAAATAAACATTTGAAATTTCAAATATTCCCTCAGGAAATAGTATAAGCATAGTATGTGGGTATGTAAACTGAAAAAGAAACAATTTTGTGAGCTTTGTGTATGTGTTTTGAGTTGTTGAGATACACCCTCTTTCTGAAATCTAGGCTGGCATAAAATTCACTTAACTATCAAAGCTGGTCACAAACTCACAGAAATACTTCAGCTTAGCTTCCTAAGTGCTGAGCATAGAGGTGTGAGCCATTACATCAGGCATGTTTTTGTTTTAACCCAACAAGATATTGTCTTTATTGGAACAAAACATTTCCTTTCCTTTCTTATAACTTCTTTATTTCTGCTAAGTTTTCCTCCTGGAGTCCAGCTTGTCCTCCTATTTTTTTTTCATTTCATTTTTTACTAGATATTTTCTTCATTTACATTTCAAATGCTATCCTGAAAGTCCCCTATACTCTCCCTCCAGCCTGCTCCCCAACCCACCCACTCTGGCTTATTTTTAAGCCGTGCTGTACCTGCATGAAAAAACACTTAAAGTTCTACTGCTTCTCATGCTGTCAACTGACATCTCCAACATGGCCCCTTATGCCTTTGTTGAATGCACACATAACTGTTCCATCTCTCTTTTTACCTCTTTGACTACCTTTCAAAGGCTTGAAAATTCTTCAACAGTTCTAACCATCTGAAACCCCATTTCAAAAAGTTAGAATAGACAAAACCTGCTCGTGCTATCTAGCACATTTTTCTTTAGCATTTACACTCTTATTTTCACCCACAACACACATGTTTTTAATACTGTGGTCTGCTTTGTATTTTCTGGTCACAGAAAGGGAGGGGATAAACTTTGACCTCAGCGTTCAGTGAATAGTTTTCTTCATCCAACCTTTACCTTTCTAACGCTGCTCCTAAGGAAGAGCAATGATTTTGACTTTGATGTCCAACATCCTCTTCCTGGAGAAGATAGGAGTAACATGGAGTCAGAAATGAGGACATGACACATACTTGACCCTAATATTTTCTACCTCTAGCAAATATTGTATCCTGAATTTTAGCAAAATACTCTGAGGAGTGGCCCTCAGAGAACACTTGGATTGCATTTATGATGTTTAGAGTGTTGTTGCCTGATAGTTTTGAAATTCCAGAGGGGTTATACATTTGCACCTTGACAAGAATTTCAAGAAAGCCTCTTTCTTCTACTTTTTCCATTTGAGTTGAGTTGAGTGTCCCAACAGTAACAAAGGAAGATGTCCAGCAGAAGAGAAGAAGCAGGGTGGGTGTCAGGTCTGTGGCAGTTGAGGAAGGAATCAGATTGGAACATTTGCACCTTGCTGATTTCATTAGCCACAGGGGCAGCACTGAAGGTTTTGCGATATTGAAAATTCGAAATGTAAGGATTTAATTTTTCTTTTTAATTCTGGGGGGAAAGCACATTTCTTTGAGAGATATTACCCTTTCTTTTATGATTATCAGGTAAGAAAAAGGAGAGTACATAAATATAGTGGAACAGTTTGTTTCTTACCGACTGGCTGAAGTGCTGAAAACACTGCAATGAAAAGCCTGTCCAAAACTTCTGTACTGAGTAGTAACACCTGATTACCCATGATGTCCAGGATCTTGGATGTTTCAATTATTTCCTCCTGATTGGTGATTATATCTCCATTGCATTTCCTGTGTACTTCGGAACAGAAGGAAATTCTAAGTTTTTTCTTTAATATTTGACATAAAGTTTCTCAACAGAACCTCTGCTTCACAGAAGACTTAGAGCTTAGAACTCCTGGAGGCTGAAGCACACACAAGTGCTTTGTACTGAATCTGTTTCCCTTTCCATAAGATTCTTGTTGTGGTTGTGGTTGCGGTTGTGGCTGTTTAACTGGAATTTCATACAGGTATAAAAGAAGTAATAAGTGGAACTATTTTGTTTAGATAGAGAACAGTGATTCTAAACCAAATTCCAAAGCGCCCCCCCCCCACACACATCTATACCTTTGATACTATTTTATGGCACACAGGCAATAGAACACACTAGAAGTAATAGCCAAACCAGACACATTTTCAGTTCCTCCCTTCCTTCCTTTTTTCCTGTTTAACTAAACTTAGATGAGCTGTATCCAAGCCCCAGTTTCTTCTTTTAAAAAACTAACTTTAAAAAATAAAATTTTTATTTATTTCTTGAAATTTCTTATGTGTGTACAATGAATTTTGATTTTATTCACCCTCTTCCCAGCTTTATAAAGGAATCCCCAACATGGCTCCGTCCAAATTTATGTTCTTTCCTTATAACAAATAAAATAAAATAAGTAACATATTCAGCCCAATTAATATGACTGTGTTGGTATGTATGATGCATCAAATAAGGTAAGGGCTAGCTCCCTATCTCAACAGCTGTCAGTTGTTAATAGCTCCTCATCTAGAGATGGGGCCAAGCTTTGTTTATTGTTAAGTGGAGATAATTACTGTTACCTTCCCTAGTTACTGAAGATGGAATTGGGCAAATAAGGCAGAGCATAAGTTAAACCAAAGACTCTCCCCCATGAAGCCCAACCTAACACAACAGACCAGATTTGAAGCTTTCCTTATTTCTTTTGGTTGCCCCAAATAAATCCTGATTTCATGTATGTTTTTTTCTCATTTATATTCACTGATTTAGTGAAACAAACTGCTAAATATATTTGGTATTTCATATTTATCATGTTCTCATTAATAGTAACTTCATTAAAAAATAATTAATGCAACTAACTATTGTCTCAGTTTTCAAAGTTGCCTGTTGTAGTAGTAGTCTGTAACTTATAAAGGGGGTTCAGTACATCTTTTATAGTTTTCTAATGCATTTGGTATTTCTTTTGTTTAGATTTTATTTCATTTTACGTGTTTTGTCTGCATGTATGTCTGTGCACCATATGTATTCTTAGTGCCTGAGGAGGCCCGAAGATGGTGTTGGATTCTCTGAAACTGGAGTGATAATGGTTATGAGCCCCCTTATCTGGGCACTTATAATTGAACTTGGGTTTCTGGAAGAGCAGTCAATGCTTTTAACTGCTGAGACATCTCCCCAGACCCACACTTGGTATTTCTAGTACCAAGAATTTTATATTTGCTTCGAATTAATATTTTTTTAAAAATATATAACCAGTTCCTGGAGAGTTCATATATTGTTATGCCATGTATTCCCATGTTCTTGAATGGAAAAATGATCAAGAGATATAAGAAATAATAACTTAAAGTACTACTTTGTACATAAACTCATTCAATGAAAAATTAGGGCTGATAGTCAGTACTTGTTATTTGGATTTTCATTCCGTACTTTGGACTAGTAGCTTGGGAAAATGGAAGATATTTCTTTCTCATTTTCTTCACTCTTTTGCCTTCTCTTTACTGTGATTTAATATTTGGCTTCATTATGTCTTTGCAATACACATGTAACTCCTTTGTGTTCATTGTTTTCTAATAGTTTCATATTTTTAAAGATTTATTCTTATTTATGAGTATGTCTGTGAACTGAGGATAAGGGAATGTGTGAATCATGCATTCATGAGTTTGCTTTGTATTCAAGACTGGCTTTGAACTTATTTTTCAGACTCCATCAGCCCATCTTGGCTACAAGATGGCATGTACTTGGTTCAAGTACAACCGTCATTGTATGGGTTCTTGCCTATAAAAGCCAAACCAAACCAAAGCAAAAGCAAGTGGATCCAGTGAGTAGATTTAGCATTTTCTAGACTGACCTGCTCATTCCCAGGTTATCTCTTGAGAAGCTTGATCCTGCTAAAAGCAGGGACAGACCAAAACAGTTCACTGAAATAACTCAAAACATTCACTCTACACTTCATCAGTGTTACTTTCTGAAGATTCACTAAAGGAACACTCTGTGATGTTCTTCCACTGCAGTCTTCAGTCCAGGGGAAGCAGGCAGGCTTGGACTGATACTGTGGGCCATGGTGATTACGCTGAGGGACAAAATATCCCTTACATGTGATGTACATGCAAAAGAAGGTAAAGGCAAGGCTAGCTAAGGGGACAAAGTGAATGAGAAGAATGTAACATAGGTTAGAATAAAGGTGTGTGGCTAGTCATAAGAAAAATGATAATTGTTTGCAACTGAAATGAAGTTTGCATTCAGGATCTATTACCAAATCTAGATAGAAACTTGACATTCTAATTTAAGTAATTGCTTTAACAGGTTACACAATTTTCATTGAGTTTCTTTAGACAAATGTAAACCAATGGGTATATTTTACTAAAAATTATGTTCTCTATAGTATAGCTTTTGCTGGGAAAAAAGCAGGCTCAGGGGATAATAGCTGGGATTATTAAAGCTAATAAAGAAAGGGTGCTTAAGTTCTCCTTAATATAGTTTGTGAAATGTTTCCAAGACTCTAAGTCTTTGAACTCAACCAGTGGAGCTTATTAAGAAAACTCAGAGGAGACCCAAGGTGGCACAGCAGTTCCTTGTGAGCCAATGAACTGAGCATCACTCATCACTTCCGAAACAAAGCAATGTTTTGTTTTCTTGTTTGAGTGCCAAGGGCTGCATTTGAAATGCTTGGTGACGAGGCCCAAGGGAGTTTTGATCTGAGAATCACAAGAAATGCTTTTCTACCTTTCAATTAAATTCAGAGATTTGATAATGTTAACTTCACAGGGTTTTCCTTTTGAATTGATAATTTATCTTGTACATAGGATAAATCATTCAAAATGTAGGACAAAAAGGTGCGGTGTAGTGTGTATGTGTGTGTGTCTGCGTGTGCGTGTGTGTAAATGTATGAGTGCACATGCAAGTCTTATTCACAGGAAACTTCTATAAGTAATTACAGTCTTTTCTCAATCTTGGAGAAATGCAGCAATGAGTCACTTAGATTGTGCATTTTGATGTTGGTTAATTAAGGAGCATGCTGTTTACAAGATTACTCTGGAAAGAGAAATGTGTTATGGCTGAGGACAACTTCTTGGCTAAAACACCGATTTGAGTTTTATTATCATATTGGAAACATCTGAGAATACCTACTCCATAATGTTAAAGTTATTTTTATCACACATATGAAATCTTTTCTATGCGCATATGAATGTTTAGTATTTAGATATGTTTTAGCTAAGTATACTTTAAAAATATTCTTGATCTTAGATTCAGAGTAACAGTTTAGCCGAAAGTGAAAATTATCTGTTGGGGGGTTGTCAGTTTTATAGTTTTAAAAAGACATAAAAGGTTATTAATACCAGAAAAAAACCTGACATCTTTGTGACAGTTGACATCGTATCCTTGTGAGCAAAATATTTTGAGCAAATACAATTGATATATTCATATTCAATATTCATATTCAATAATTTATATTCAATTAATAAAAATAATTTCTCTGTGTATGATACTATAAAATATACACATAAGTAACAAAGTTATATAATAAAAACATTCACATGTTTTGGAAAGTGCACACAATCACCACAGATTAAAAACCCGAGAGAAGTTCACTGCAGTCATTTTCTTGATTCTATAGTTTCTTAAGGTTCCGGAGAGTTTCTCCAAAGCTCATGCCGTCCAGTTCTTGAAGCTTCCTACTTGAAGAAGCTCGACAGAGAAGAGTAAAATGGTTCCTCAGACACAGGGTAATCCTCTGCTCTCATTACAAAGGCAAATCACCTGCATCACCTGCGTCTTAAGACTGCTGCCAGGTATCAACCTAGGGCCTTGGTATCAGTGTTCTGGTGGGAGGAGAGTCCAGGCTCTGGTATTTTAAAAGTTCTTCTGAAGACAAGTTGTTGTCAGTCGGGGCTTACGTTAGCTCTTCTGGACTCTTGTTTGGACATTGGTGGAACTGTTAGGGTGAAGTGCTTCAGGAGCCAGCTGCATTTGCTGGAAAGACAATGAGGGAAGCAATGATTTGTTTGTTCAGAGATGGCTTCCAGGCTCTGAGAAGGTGTTCTTTGAAATTCAGAAAAGCAACAGCTGTGCCTTGTGGTGTCAGAGATGCCAAGCACAGGGCAAAGTTGGGACTGCTTTATGAGATTTGGTCAGTGCTCAGGATGCTGCGGCTGGGGCTGTGATCCCATTGAGCAAGCAGGAACAAGGACTTTCTATTCCAGCTAAAATTAATGTCATTCCTATGTCATTAGACCTTCCACAGCCTGAGGATGCTTAGGGAAACTCCAATTACAGCATTAACATTATAACAATAACCAACTTTTACTGACAGCTTCACAAGATACAAAGCTCCTTTGTATATATTATGCTATTTGACCCACACTTCATCCCTGGGAGGTAGCAGGGTGCATGCTATTAGTTCCATTTTGCAAAGGAAAGTAATGAAGTTCAGAAATGGCACATATCTTTCTGAGTTCACACATATAATTAAAGTCAGAGCCAGAAAGCAACTTGAATTGCTCATCCTCAACTGTTTGGCTTTTCACCTGGTTCTTTCAACTCAGTGCTTGCTAATGCTGTGACCTTATTTGGATATTGGCTTACTTGGAATAGAGTAACTTCAAAGTCTGTCATTGTTGCTCTCTGCCATAGCTGGGGTTTCTTTTCAACTGCTCTGTTTCTTAAAAAACACTGAAAAGCCTCCTATTGATTTAGTAAACAATGCCCTGAACTGCCCATCCCTTCACCATCACAAGGCCTCACCCACAATGAAAAACAGACTTAGTAATACCTGGCCCAACAAAATATCTGGTTCAGTGCTGACAAACAGTGTCTGTGTTACTAGATACTAGTATTAGGGCATTAGCCTCTCTATATCCATTGTTCTTGATTTCAGATATTTTGTAAATTAATTTCATTAATGATAATACTACTCTATGAAGAATGAATTAAAGAAACTTTGAGTCATCCAATCATCCATTCATCAATCAATCCAAGTAATCCAATAATTCTTTCAATCTGTCATTGTCTAAATTCTGTCTCTTTAATTTCTCTCCTATATATGTCCTGGTACACTTGTGCCATCACTGCCTTGGTCTGGGTTTTTGCCATCTTCCATTTAGACTATTACTATGGTCGCTTTTCCATGTCTAAACTCAGTCCCCTGTTCTCACAATAACTCCAGACCTCTAGCTTTAGGACCTAAATCTGATACCTGTATTTCATACTTATGTTGATGCCATGCCAAAAATACCTGGCAAATCAACTTACTGAAGAAAGGCTTTATCTGGCTCATATTTTGAAATACAGTTCACTGAGACAGGGAAGGCATGGAGGCTACACCTTGAGGGAGCTGGTCACATGGCATCCACATCCTGAAGTACAGAAAGATGAACGCTGCTGCTGTTGCCCAACTCATTTTCTCCTTTACGTTTTTTCCTGTAGTTTAGGACTAGAAGTCATGGAATGTTGTTGCATTTTGGAAGGATCTCCTCGCCTCATTTAACTGAACCTGGAAATTCCCTCACAGGCAAGCCCAGAAGTTGGTTTCCGTGATGACTCTAAATCCCGTCCATTGGACAGTCAAAGCCGGCCATTACACTATCCATTTAGATTACATTGATAGGCATAAAATTTCAAACTAGACTATAAAATATCAACTACTGTAGAAATGTCCAGAGTTCTCCAAATGTGATGCATTGTGGTTGTCCAACACTTCTTTCACGTAGGGACTCTCTATTCTCCTATCACCTTTCTCTTCCTGACGAGGCAGGCTCTGCACTTCTCCAGAGTCATCACCACCATCCCTGCCCCTTTTCCATTGGCCAACAACAGACTCTTTTTTTTTTTTGTTCTTGCTCACTTTTCCCTCCTCAGGATTTCATTTTATTCTACCTATAGAACTCTATTACAGCTACTTGCTTATGTGATCTTTTCTTCAAATCCTATGTACTCCTTACAGTGTGAATGGGTCCTTTCTTAGTAGTCTTATCACCAGCTCCCAAAACAGAGTATGACATGGGTGTGTTGCAAGCACTTACCAGATAAATTCCTTAGTTGCTTAGCTCCTGCTCCTGATTTCAAGGTTCTCCCTCTATTGTAACAAAGTTTCTGGATGAAAACACCAGACAAAGCTTGAGCAAAGATGGTTTGAGTTCTTTTTCAAATCTATGAGGTAACAGATATGGTATATTTATTGATGTCAGACTACAGATGTGACTAAGTGCTTTTCAAAGCAGCTGGAGTATTGAATTAAGATCTGTAAACCAAACTTCAGACTTTAAGGAAGTGTCTGTATAATGTAAATGTGTCTGAGCTGGTGCTTCCAGGTTCTTGACCTCTTATTCAAGTAATTGAAATTAAGGCTCACAGGGACTGCAAACAATCCCAATATAATTTTAATCAAAGTCATGTGAAATAATACAGATCACAAAAAAATTCACTCTCAAAAGTGATACTGAGCCACATGTGTGAGGGCACTCAAGTACCTGATGATTGTTTGGGGATCATTTTATGAGATTCAGAAAAAGGAGCCTGGTGGCTAAAGAGCAAAGTATAGATGGTTCTCTGTTTTGGTTGACAGGCTTAGGTTATATCAGCCTCTGCTCACTGCAATTGTGCCTTCCCAGAATTCATATGATTTCAATTTTTACCATATATATATATACTCAATTATGACAGGAATAAGATGCGAAATGAGGGTTGTCTTTATAACTTCACTCAGAAGCCACTGTTTGACTTATTGCCCCTGTGCTCAAAGTAAGTTCTGGCTGGACTGACTCTATTACCCTCATACCAGAAAATTTCAGGATACCTTTGGATAGAAACAGTTCAAAACAGGTCATTACAGGGAAGGAGTAATGTATTGCATTGTTTAGAATGGGATATAGGCCTAGCTCAGTGTAGAAGGGTGTCCGAGATCGCTAGGGGTATTTGTACGTAGTAGGAGAGGGATGTGTATATATACTATGTGTAAGTGAGGTTCCTAGGCTCCAAGGTGAAATGGAGAAGAGAAGTATGCTATAGCCCAAGCCCAGTGGAATACCAGGTTGCTACGCTATTCACTACACCTGCATGCCTCATAGGTGATAGATAAAGTGTCTGGAGGTGGGTCATGTCAGCAAGTGGTAAAACATTATTCCAGTCTGGAAAGAACTAACACAGATGAGTTCTAGCAATTTCCTCCTTAAAGATATTAAGTTCCACCTTGGTGCTTAAATGATGAGGAACATCATTTTTCAGCTATTATTTTAATAATAAGTTTGTGGTAATAACTGTCCCATTTTTAATTGTTTAAAGAGTCTAGTTCAGAATGACAATGACTAAGTAGAACTTGAAAACAGAGGCTGTATAGCAAAATTCGTTGAAAGAGAAAAATAACATTTTCATAGCTTTAGTTTTTTTTTTTTTTTTTTTTTTTAAATTAAGAAAAAAAAAGCCAAGGGCTCTCTCTCAAATGCAGCTTGAGCCTCTGGATTTAAAGGGCATGGGGCTGACTGCTCTTATAAAACTGAGCTTTTGGATATTTTCTAGTAGCTGGGCTGCCTAGTCTGACTTCAGTGGGAAAGGAAGTGACTAGCCTCCCAGAGACTTGAAGTCTGGGTATTCTGGGGCAGATAAAGAGGAGAGACCCCACCTGCTCAGAGGAGAAGGGGAAAGAGGATGAGGGAAGGATTATGGGAGGAGGTGGCTGGGAGGGGGACAGTGAGAGGGATGTAAAGTGAGTAAGGAAAAAAATAAAATTAAATTAAAAAATGTGCTTTGGGGGTTTTCTGATCTGTGTCTTGGTGTATGTAATACATTGTTAGAATTAAATAGTATTTACTCATAATGTAGTGGGAGAATCTAAATAAAAGAAGAAAGTTACAAAAATTGAAACTAGTTTTTAATACTGTAGGACAAGCGATAATAGGTATGTTAAATTGTTTTCTCAATTTAAAGATTGAAGATTCCTGTTGGAGCGTCAAAGAAGGCTACCTATGGCACCTCTACACCTAATTAACCATGAAAAACATTTCTAGTTTCTAGAAAACGTTTAGTACTGGATTTGACTATAACCTTTGCTCAGTAGTGACCATGACTATTCCATGACTATTAGAACTGTGCCATAAAGATTCTTTGGTATGAGATAGAAAACAACTGTAGGAAGCCAGATTACAATACTTGCTCAGTTTTAATTAAGCACATACATTTGCAAAGTAGAATTAAGTGTACTGCTGGTGTTTGTACTAGCATCAACTGCACTGTGTAGCAGAGTTTATGAGTTGGCTTATCAGGCTGGGTCTGGCCCACTGATTAGGTAGTGATTCTGATTTTGATGATTGACTGCTGCATGATAATACACAAGCTCAGCTGTGAAACAGGACTTCTCTCTCTCTCATACACACACACACACACACACACACACACACGCACGCACAAGAGTTTCTCATGAAGGCAGTGGAAAGGTACACAGGGAACAACAAGAGATCTAAAGCCATCTTAATAGCTGAGGAAACTGGCATTCCATTCAGAACTAATGGCAGGAATGGGCACATTCCAGCACCGGACTGGAAAATGCAACCTTCAGTTCTTTACTCTTCTATATTCACAGCTTCTTGTGTGCCTGGCGTCATGCAGGAGGAGCCTGAGTCCAGTGTATGGCTTTTAGAAGCATTTCTGTTGCCTTGTTCTATGGAGAACTGTCTGCTTTCTTTACCCAACATGAGCAAATTTCTTGGCTGTCAGTCTCTCCTGGCTTTGTTTCTGTTCTTTGTTTTGTGTTTTTGTACAACCAAAATTGGTAATCTTGATTCTGAGTTGAAGGATGGCTTTTCAACCTCTCTAAGCCAATGTTCTACATGTGTTTCAGATAGAGAGTGTCTATCAAAGCCTGAGTTTATATAGTCAACTTGACTAGAAGGCTTTATTGGAAAAAGTATTTTACAGTCTTTAATGTAACTGAAAAAAAAAACCCAAAAGACAAACAAACAAAAAAACAAACCCAAAACAAAACAAAACAAAACCAAAACAATAAATATTAGGGTTGAAGAGGTGACTCAGTGTTTAAGAGCACTGACTGTGCTTCCAGAGGAGGGAGGCAGGGGTGGGTGTGGAAGGATGGGCATTCGTTCTTAGTACCTACAAGGTAGTTCACAATCTTCTATACTGCAGTCCCAGGGGATCTGATGCCCTCTCCCGGCCCCAGCAGACACTGTATGTACATGGTGCATAGACATGCATGCAGGTGACACACCCATCCTCATAAAATAAAATGAAAAAATAATACTAAAGGAACAATGAGTTTAAGAGATCATGTTGGTGTGTATAAGTAAAAATAAGCTAAGATCGATCATTTTTATGAATTTACAGCTATTCCTGAGGATTCTGGCAGAGGATACCGAAATGATGAAGCCACTTCTGTAGTAGCAGAAGTCAATGTCAGTCAGAGAGCTGTAGACAAACAGAGCCATGAACTGTTACTGGTGTGCAGCAAGATAAAAAGAATAACCAGAGAAGGCTCAAACACAGAGCTATTTGACAAAACAATGTTACATTTGTATGTAGTTATTTTAAAAATCATCAAATTTTATGTCTTTTAAACTTTATTTTTCATATACTTTACATAATCATCTGGGATGAACTAAACATTTTCTAAAGTTTTATACAAGTATATAATTTTAACATGAGATTTTATAAACTAGGGGTATAAGTCATTTGTTAAAATATTTGTGGACAATGTGTGAAGTCTTGATTTCAGTTGCATAAAACTGGGTTTGGTGATCTAGGCAAATCCATAATCCTAACACTAGGAAATAAAATGGGGGAGGGTCATGCGTTCAAGGTCATTCTCAGCACACACTGAGTTGGAGCACAGCCTGGGGTAAGTGAGACCCTGTCCTCCCCCAATCCACTACGGGTTTGTTTAATATAGAAACATCTGAAGCATTCATTATGTCTTTTTCTGTTTTACCAAAGCCAATCCCATCAATTGATATATCCATTGTTCTATTACCAAAGAGAAACACAATGCTACCAATTAAAATGTATTCCTACATAGCACTTAGATCAAAATGTTTATATTTACAAAAAGAATTCTTCTAGACTGACTACAACCTTAAAAATCATTTGATGTGCTTGGATAGGTAAAAAGGAGAAATGATAATACCTTATTAAACTTTTTTTTTTTAACATCAGAGTCTGGTGTTTTTGTCTTACTTTCAGATTACAATTGTGTTGTCTGTTGTGCATACAATACTACCTTTCCAGCCATTAAGAATCATGGATACAGCATCTCTTTAAATATTTCGCCTATATTATCTATGGCCCTGCCTCCTTAACAGGGCTTACTAGGAGGCATCCACATATTTCCAGAACACACCATACCATAAAGGTTTATGGTTATGACTACAGTCACCTCTCAGACTGTATTAAAATTGCATTGAGCACCCAACTGTTGCTTTGGAAGTTACAATGAAATACTGAACATATCATGAAAAATGAATATTTTCTTCCTGATGGTTCTATGTCCATGTTTTCCAGGCGACACAATTACTTTTTCTTTTCAATAAGCAGTAATCCTATACTCTTTTAAAAAGACATAGTAGAATGTGATTCAACTCAGTACACCTAATGTGACAGAGGCATTTAACTCAATCAAAGAGAGGACAATATGAAAGCTATGGCTGAGTTTGCCAGGGCTTTGGCAGTGCCTGGCTGACTGTAAGGGTAACTAAACATTCTAAAGTGTATCCTGGCATCAGACATTTTCATCATACATCAATCTTTTTAGAGCAGACTCACACTTTAGTTGAGTGATTTGAGCTACTTTAGCCCATGATTAATGTTTATTCCTGGGAGAAACACTAAGCCTCCTTAAAGCTGCAACACTTAAATCCACTGAATTGAAAGGATTTATCTGTCTGCACAGAAATTGTAACAACCCATTGACTAATTCAGCTATCTCATCAAAGACTTTACTAATTATCTACGTCATTCACCTGATGGATTGTTTATGTTGCACTCTGCATTATAGGTTCTGAATTTGTTGACTGCCAGATATTCCTTACAGAAACATTTTGGGTTAAAGTCTTCAATATGCTCATTTTGGAAGATCAGGGAACAGAGACACAGAAAAGACAGTAAGCTGCAGAAAAGGAATCAAGCTGGTACATCTAGCTCAACTATGTAAAGTCTGAGCTTTCACCATACACCATTCTGCTCCTCAGCAAGTGATGTTATTTTGGCTACACTTCTAGTTTTCAGAAGATCTCATAGTTGATTAGAGAAATAATCCACTAAAATGTTCCAGGCTGTGAAAGCATATTAGAGGGGGGAAAAAAAACCCCAACAAATCTGAATTAAAACAAACAAACCAAGTGGGCTAGTCAAGTTCTTTGGCATGAGTAGAACCAGCTGAAGAAAATGTGGCCCCATCAGAACCTTCAGCAAATCTTTGTAATAAATGCAACTTGGCAAGCACACACCGTCAGGACAAGAACTACTTTCCAGTACCACTGGAAGGAAATCGCTGGCAGGGGCTGTGGAAATATGGTGAGCAGTAATTACCCAGTAGAGGGGGAATCTAAACTGGGACTCGTTAGATGCCAAGCAAAACTATTACAATGAAACTTGAGTAGAACAGTATAAACTTAAACTGTGGGCCAGGCTCATTCTCTGCTATTGTATATACAAGGGTGAAGTTGACTCACCAAGTACATTCTGATGCCAGCTCTTTTTCAGAATGAGAACCGGGTAAACACGAAACCGAATTGCCCGAAACAGATGTGTTTTAGAGAATTTAAACATTGGATCCTTGTTTACCTGAAAGACGGCGTGAAATGTCTGTTGGCCAGATGTGAATGAATCTTAAGAGGTTTGGACACAGTTCTAAGAAATACAATACATGGAACCTAGCAGAGCGCTTTACACATTATAAAACATGTGATTATATTTCTTTTCTAATAAGTTGGAAGTGAAACTCAGGGTTATCAAAGAGGGAGGTGTTAGGTCTGGGAGAGGAATGTGGTTGGAGAGGAAGCCAGAGACTGATCCTCCTTCAACCAGAGTTAATGAGAGATGGGCAGAGAAGTGTGTATGAGGGATTGGAAAGAAAGCTTTGGCCTGCCCGGGAACAGAAGTTTGTTCTTTAAGGTATCCTACATCAGAGTGTGGAAGGACAGGGGTGGAGATATGATGTTTTCTTGTATTTCTGTCTGAAGCAGGTATTTTAAAGGTCCCAAGACCACTCCTAGATAAGGGGCATCTGGAAGAAAACCAGGCCAATTAATGTGTAATGTGAGAATGGGGGCTTGTTCTGCCTGCAGGCATCAGGTTGGGGTTTTGATATCAGAAAGGAAGATCAATCTGCGAGGCAGCAGACAAGATGACTTGGCTTCCGTGAAACTGTGAGGGAGAACGTCCCTGCATGGGGTGGATTGTTCTGGGTTCTGCTCCCACTCTGGCTGTAGGGATCTGTGAAAGTTTCTTAATCTGGGTTTCACAAGAATGGACCTTTCTCTGCATTGATCAAACTTCACTAGGAAGTTAACTGAGCACGGCTTCAAACAGAGAAAACACATCTTTATATTCTGGAAACAAAATCAAAGCTTGGTTGACATAAAAATATACAGTGACTAAAAAGAGCCAATGGGCAGGTGCTTCCTTTATAACCACAATAAGGCAGGCCTCCACAGTATCACAGGAGGGATGTGACCAGCCAAGCATCAGCATCACAGAAGGCTGAGAAAGCATCTCTTTTCAGTTCTCTCACTTTGTGGGCTTCCACAACGAAAGTATTTGGATCTGACTATACATGTCTGTAGAAGGTGACTTCACTTGAGTTGGGTTTCAGAATCAAGCCCATGGCTGTCATTTTACTGCCTGGGTATGGAATGAACCACATTTAACAATTTCCCCCACTTTTGTCTCAATTTAGCAACGTGGCACATCATTTTTCACATACAGCTTTTATTTAATTCAAGTTTAATGAGTTCTTTCCCTATTTTGTTAATAAAGAAACTGACATTATTAGTTTGAGGCCCTTTTTCTTTTCTAAAATCATCATGGTTGTTACAGCTTTGTGCCTATTCTTACCCAGTTCAATATATTTTATTGGATATATATTATATATCCATCAATGTATATTATATGCTTTGGTTCCCTTTTTATTTATGAGTTATATAAAAGTTTATAATTAACTTACATATATTAGTCATTGCTAAAATATATTTCCTTATTTGTTCTCATTTAATTCCATGTGTTTATAGAGCTCAACATTCCCTAGAAACTTGTAGAGTTAGTTGGCTAATGCTTGTTCTGGGTTCAGGGTCATGTCTTGTTCCCTTTCTGTTTCTGGGGCAGCAGTCACACTGTCCCCACCTGCACTTGTGACCTTGTGTATTTCAGTCTTCTATCTTGGTTCTTCACTGCATTTGTCTATTTTGTTTATGACTTTCAAAATTTAACTCAGGTTAATTGGTTGTTTGATTGATGGCTTCTGGTTTTCTTCTGGTCCTTCTGTTATCTTTTAGAGCTAATTTCTATTGTGATTCTAATTACTTTTTTCGCTTTAGAACTTTTTGTTTCTTCCAACTTGTACCTTCTTGAGGCATAATATTAGACTGGTTTCTTTGAAATATTGTTTAATAAAGGCATTTATTGCTGTAAACTTCTCTCAGAATAGCTTTGGCTGCATCTCATGAACTGTTCCCATTTTTGTTTATCTCAAAATATGTACTTTGGTTTCTTCTTTGACTCATTTATACTGAGGATCAGGTAGTTCCGTTTTCATACAGGAGTAGAGAACAATGACTAAACAGTGGTTTCTGGACACAACAATGAGTATATGAACTCATAGAGATTGTGAGAGCATGGGTAGTCAGACAGAATCCCAGCATGGAGGGAACAGCTGGCCATGAAAATCCATCCCTGAGGAGCTATTAAAAATTAATATCTGCTAGGAGAGGAAAAACCAGTTTTCTTTAAAGCTGTGACTCCTGGAAGTATGTTTTTCCTTTTCTGGACTTTGAATGTATCATTCCATTCTCTCCTTACATATAAAATGGTGCTCTTGAGAAACCCACCCACCCCTTGAACATTCCTGGTAGTAGATGACTTGACACTCTGTTTATCCTCCTTTCAGAATTCCTTCTTTTTCTTTTGTTTCCATTGAATAGATGAATTAGGATTTGTCTTTAATTTTTGCTGGTCTTTTTACCCTACATTAGGGAGACTCAATGACAGTGATCCTCTTTAGGGTTGAGTCTGCCATCTAAATAGAGCTCCAGGATTATGATTGCTCCCCAGGTGTAATGCCCGAGTACCCAGAAGGATGGGGAACTGAGTTTATACAGGATTGCTCTACTAACTCAGGTGCATCTTCTCTGACAGGTGGGCTACCTTGATTTAACTACCAACCACTTTGAGTGAAGGATAAAAGATGTTTGTGCCTGCCTTCCTGGGTCAGGGTCAGAATTTTCATCGGTCTAGTCAACTAATCTTGAAGGTAAAGAGTGTTATATGAGCATGAAAGTGCTAGTCCAGTTGTGAAATAAAGAATCAATAAAAAGTTTAGTAAAGAAAGAAAACCTTGCAGAAGATAAATATGGAGATAAAAATGAGCATTTACTTTCTTATCAGCATGCGCTATCTCTTGAGTTTTTGATCTTAGCCATTCTGATGGGTGTAAGATGGAACCTCAGTGAGTACGATGTAAAGTGAATAAGTAAAAAACTAAAAACTAAAAAAGTAACATTTTAAAAAGGAAATTATAAAAAATAAGAAATGATCATTTAGTAGAAAACAGCAGCTAATAAGACACTATAACAATAATTACAAGAAAATGTCAATAATTTAGACGCATTAATTAAAGGCAGAATGTATCAAATTGAATAAAATAAAAGACCTAACTATATGTTGTCTATAAGAAGCCAACATTAAATTTAGAACTCACATGGACTGGAAGTCAACAGAATCACAAGAACAGGACACCCGATTAGAATCTGTGCCTGAAGCTCACCTTCCCATTCCTTCCAAAAGAACCAACATGCAGAATAAATTGCATTTTCATTGAACTGTCTAAGAGTGCTGCAGTACAATAGAAAATTATGAAAACTCTGCAGAGCATGGAATTTCAGGCTGCTAACGTAAGAGTAGAAAATCATTTACCCTGTCTGGGTCATTCCTAGTCTAGCTAATGTCAAGAGCAATTGTTTCCTATGAAGAAAGGGTAATGAAGGGTTCACAGAGCTATCACTCCCACCCTTTGACCACTGTAAACATTCTGTGTCTCTCCAGGTCGTAAGTAGGAGTTGTCTTAAAGCCATATAGCCCTATGAATCCAGAGAAGAAATGTACATTATGTTTTGCCTATGCCATGGTACAAGCTGCAACTGTATTGTATCGTCTTGAAACGGAAGACAATACTAGAGTCTCCTCAGCTCTAGGGGTCAATGGACACTAAGATTTTCCATCCCTGAGGGTCTGCCAACATCACACCAGGCCTGGTTTAAGAAGGCTTTCTTTCTTTACTAAACTTTTTATTGGTTCTTTATTTCACATCATGCGAAACAGTCTCACTTATCTTCTCTTCCCCTCATATCTACCCTTTGCACTTACCGCCAACTCCCCTGAAACAACAATAACAACACCCACACCCACACCCACACACCCCCCACACACACACACATGCACACACACTCTCATCAAAGCGTGGAAGACATTTCATCTTAGAAGTTGTAATATATCACAATATATCCCACAATATATCCCTTTGTTTACACATCTTCACTAGCAAATGTTTGTTGTAATGAGTCATTCATCTAGTTTGAGGTCTCTGGCTTCCATCAATTTTGTATCCTCATCTGGACTCCTCCCTGTTATCCTGTTGTTGCCCTGTGTCATGAGATCTTGCGACTTTGGAACAGCAGAACTGGCCCTTTCATGCATCCTGTTCCAGCCATTCACAGATTATATAGATTTGGGGGTAGGCCAACTCAGAGCCCTGGATATGGCTCTGGGTGGCTGGGTCTCCCTTTTTTTTTTTTTTAAGATTTATTTATTTATTATATGTAAGTACACTGTAGCTGTCTTCAGACACACCAGAAGAGGGCGTCAGATCTCGTTACAGATTGTTGTGAGCCACCATGTGGTTGCTGGGATTTGAACTCTGGACCTTTGGAAGAGCAGTCGGGTGCTCTTACCCACTGAGCCATCTCCCCAGCCCCAAGCTGGGTCTCCCTTATCCACATCATCAGGGCAAGCTCTCCAGCACTGCTCCAATGGGGCTACCCAATGCTACTAATGGCTGACCAGAGATAGGGTCAGCTCTTTTGCTCTCATGCCCTTGGGACTTGCTCACCGGCATCCATACCATCCAATAGCTAGCTCCATTATGCTGTCCAGCGAAAGCACAGGGCCCACTTTCCCTAGTGCTGCGGCCTGCCAAGGACTGGGATAGCAGTCCCACTCTCTTAACCTTGAGGCTGGCTCAACAGTGCCTTTGCCATCAGAGCCTGTTGCCCAGGCTAGGTGCAGAGCCTGCTCTCCTAAGTGCTATAGACAGCAAGGGTAAGTAACTAGCTCTCCTGCTCTCTCATTCCCTTTAAGATTTCGTCACTACCACAATGGGGGACAAGGAGATGGCATCACTGCTGCATCCAAGCCTCTTCAATATCTGCCACACTTTTTAGGGTGCTTGTACAAAAATTTTTGGGGTTCTATTTCTATTTTTTTCTTGGTATGCCAATTCTAAACTTTATTTATCTCTTTAGTTGTTACAGTAGAGCAGTGTTTCTCAATTCATGGGTCACAACACCTTTGTGACATCACATGTCAGATATCTGGCATGCCAGATATTTACGTCATAATTCACAACATTACCAAAATTACAGTTATGAAGAAGCAACAAAATAATTCTATGGTTTGGGGTCACCACAAAATGAGGAACTGTATTAAAGGGTTGAAAACAACTGCTCTAGAGGTTATAATATACTTTCACAGTTAATCTAAGTCCACTTTCAAATAACAATCCCATTTCACAGTTATTATGCATACTTCATACAAGCAAAGTCTTCGTCTTAAATTTATTTACCTTAAATCACTACCGTCATGTTTAGACTAGATTTTTCAAAAGCTACTTTTAAAAAGTGTTCTTAAGTGCCTTAGCCTCCCTTCTAGGCTACCACTCACCAGAAGTAGTAGAAAAGAATGGTTAATAGAGCAAATGAGGATGTGAACCTGTTTAGCAATATTTCTTTGGAGCAAATCCAATCTGCCTTGTCAGAATATCAGCAGTTTATTTCATATGAATCAGCAGCAGCAATTTGATCCACTTGCAAACACTATTCACGAATCAGGAATTCGTGACAGGTCGATAGAGAAGAAACCACAAGGCTATGTCAATCAGTCCAAATCTGCTGAATCAGCAAGAATCCACCTGAAACAGCACCAGAAGTTTTATGGTGAATTTCTCTCTATGACCAACAAAGAATAGTAAAGCATACCAATACCACCCAGCATTGTTAGGGAAGACCAGTGTCAGCAAATCCCAACAATAGCCAGCAAAGGATGGCAAGGTGTACCAATACCATCCAATATTGTCCACTGACCATTCCAAACATCGAGTGTTCTTTCAAGCATCTGCTCTAGCAAATAACACGCCCCTTTTCCAGGGTGTCTCCAGAAAAAAAAAGCCACATGAATATTCATAGCAAAACATCCTCCCATGTGTCTGCTTCAGCAAAAACATCCTCTCATAAGACAGTTTCCAGAAAAACATCACATGACTCAACAAAGTATCCAAAGAAACCAGAAATTACCACTTCAATCACTCTTTCCATACACATGCACACACACACACACATTTTCAAATACATGTCTATTTGTGTGTGTGTGTGTATCTCACAGTGCTGTATTATTATTTTTCACATGTTATATTGTAGGTCAATGAAGAATAAGAAAAGTGAAACTGTTTATTTTCCTTTCAGGTTTTCATCCTTTGAGGGTTTTCTTTATGAAGATCCAGGCTCTAATCCATCTAGATTGCTTTCACTGATGAGTCTTTTTTTTTTTTTTATCACTGATCATAAGATAATTCTCCAACCAACTAATTTTCTTATTACTTGGCATATCAGTGTTCATTTGGCACTATTTATGACAGCTCCACTATTGAAACAAGCGAAGTATACAAAAGCAATAGAATGGGCAAAGACAATGTACAGTGTATACACAGTAGAAGTTTTTTGTTTCTGTTGTTGAAAAGTTAGTCTTGTTGTTTACAGAAAAAAATGAATGCAGTGAAGATTATTTAATTTATTAATTTATCACATTGAGTAGATAAATCCAGTGTGGTAAAGACAAAGTATAATGGTTTTATCTCATTTGTGATCTACATTTTATACAGATACATAAAAATTGTGCTTGTATATAAGACATGAAAGTAGAAATAAAACTGTCTAGCTAGAACAGAGGGAACTAATAGAGGTAGAAAGAATAATAGTGTGCCTCAGGGAGGTATGCAGGGGATATATTCAACATATAATGGAAAAGTATCATTGTGTAAGATAGCAGCATATGCAATTAATATATACAATTAAACTTCAAAAATTTTATACATCTAGACAACCTGAAAGAAGAATATCAACTATCTGTGGGTGGATAGGAGACTCCAGTTCATGAGTAGCAGTTGACTATTTTGATTGCAGATAAAGAGGCAGTGTGACTCTGCACCTTGTACATGTAAGCACCAGCACAGACTGGCAACTTATTTCTGAAATTAAAAAGGTATCACCATATAGACTTGCCTGAGTAGATTGGGAACCACATGGATATTTGAGGTCATATAGAAAAATCATTCTCAAGGACAGGAAACACCCTCATTTGGACACAAAAAATATGACACCTATCATTGCAGTAGCAACAGCTCCCACCAACCTGTCATCAGACAACCTGGTATCAGGTACTTCTGACTTTACAGGGTCTTCTACTTTACTTAGTCTCCATTGCTGCTGTGTCCTACTTGAGTTGCCATCTATTGGTATACCTTATCATCTATATGGACCTTGCCCTGCACCTCATATTTGTGTCCTCCACTGTCTTGCACTTCTGTGCACCTTGACTTGAACCCAAGAATCAGCTGAACACCTGGCTCTATGGTGATCTATATCCAGCAGCTCTCTAACAGATCTGTTATCTAAACCTGAGATTCTTTTTTTTAACATTTCTATCAGCTCTGGCCTCAGTAGGGCCTCTTGAACTACTTGATCTTTAGTGAGACCTCTTTAATTTTTGTTGGCATACACCACACACACACACACATGAGAGAGAGAGAGAGAGAGAGAGAGAGAGAGAGAGAGAGAGAGAGAGAAGAGACTACACCATGTATAACATATATGAGAGGTGTGGTTTGCAAACAGCCAGCTATTAGGGAAAATCAGGACTACTTAGCAAATCATAGCCAACATAACCAATGCATCTTCTGAATCTACAGTTAACCAATAAAATTCTAATATTATTGAAAGACATGAATATGTCTATATCTAGTTCTTTTTAAAACCATATTTAATGTGTTTTGAAAAAATCTCCCATTCCCTTACCTCCATTTCTTCCCCTACCCTGTACCCATCACCACTTTTCCCTCTTAACATCATTTTCTTTCTCTCACCAACTTTGCCCATTTAGTGCTGCCTGTATATGCACAGGGGAAACTATCTACTATATGGATAGTCTCTCAGGGTCTGCCACAGTCCTGAAGAAAACTAACTCTCCCTTTCCCAGTAGCCATCAGTTGCCTATAGTTTCTCAGCTCAGGTGGAACTTCATGAACCCCTCTCATATTCATACTGGGATTTGGATTGGCTTAATCTTGTGCAAACCTGAGGTATCCAGTCCCAGCCAGTGTGATATCCACTTTTAGAAGAAAGTCTCGAGTGGTATAACGATTTTTTAGTGGTTTAGACCTCAGATTGGAACTTAGCAAGTTTTTCTCAGGTCTTCCTCCCCATCTAAGGCTGGCAGAATGGTCAGACAGTCCCAGGGCTGAGAATTTCTATCCTTCAGTTGGAGAGTTGTATCAAGCTGGAGTTAAGTATTCCTTTTCTTTATATATGTTGTTCTAATTAAATCCCAGCAGTATAGGCTCTGGAAAAAAGTATTTCTCTTGAGGATGGGGTTTGTTCATGCAAACAGAAAGCTCTTGGGAATCTCAAAATAGTTTTTTTTTTCCTGTGTTACTAACCATTTTCTTTCTTACATAAGTAAACGGAAGTTTGAAATATAGAAATATAACTCCCCTCCAGAGATTCTATAATGCTCCCTGAAAAAAATTACAAATCAAACACCGGTGCTTGTTGTTGCAGATTTTACCTCCCTTGTTTCTTAATAGTCAGTACTGACCTCATGCGCTGGCTGCCATTTGCTGCAACACTGTGAGTTATACTGATTTTCTACAGGTTAAACAGTGAAGACAAGCTAGCTTATTCAAGTCTCTGTGAGATACTAAAATGCATTTGCCCTGCCAATGAGTACTTTTTAAGACATTTGCACGTAAAAGCACTTTTCTGTGCATCTCTGGGCATCAGCTTTGAACTGAGAACAGTATCTAAGGGAGAAAGTTTCGAGACCAAAAATAGGTTTACATAAAATACTTGGAGTGGACTAATTCCATTACTGAACTTTGTTTTGAATGGCACATCACGGCCAAGATGTGACATAGCCAGGAGTGTCATTGCCAAGGTGCTGAAAAACTTTCCCAATGAGAGCTACAAATGATACAGCTTTGGCTGGAATGAAACTTCATGGCATTTTAAAAAGGGAGGCAGAGTGAAAATGCATATCTAGGAGAAAATGAAAAGTCAGGGAGGCATCCTCCTTCATGCCTGATTATACTGCACAGCCTAGAGGATCCAGAGCTGTCCAGACAGTTTGAGATGAGGAGTTTTGGATGGTGAATGAATCTAAGGCAGCTGGTAAAGAAAACACAGTAAACTAGTGGTATGTAATTAGATCTTTAAAAAGCTAATATATATCTATAGTTGTTGTCCTTCTTCAGCTCTTGTTTAGGCAATCATGTTGGTGAGACTATATAGATGTTGTGTCTGAACTAGAGTCAACTAAAGAATGTTGAGAATGGAAAGAATAGTCTTAGCCCATGAAAGAATAAACCATTTGATTATCCAATATCAAAATGTCAGCCTGAAAACATATATACAACAAAGACTATAAAGATTGAGCAGGTTATATTTAGGAATATATATGTAATAAATAGATAGAAACATATATAACATACATGCGCACATGTATGTATTCATCTAATAACAATTAATTAAAATGGTGATGATTTGAAAGAGAATAAGGAGGAATATATAAGAGGGTTTGGAAGGAAATGATGCAATTATAATCTCAAAAATAAAAGAAATAACTAGAAAATGATGTTTCTGTTTAGGTCAGTTTGTTAGAAATATGAAACAGTCAAAATCAAAAAGGGATAAGATGATTAAAGCAAACAATGTTCTAGGGTTAGTTGTAATGTATGAGACATTTCTACATGAAAAATGTGAAGATAGAGTCAATTTTATGATGACATTAAAAGTTATTACAGTATTATAATAGGCTATTAAGCTGTCAGTGAAAATCTTTATATGTTATTAATTGCAAACAAGATATTAGAAACTGATTTCTACTTCAAAGTAGAAATAAAAGTCATACTGAACCTAGTTTTAACATACAACTTATCATCAGTAAATGCTAGGTAACTGTGGTTTAAAGTCTTTTTATGAGGAAAATACATCTATAAGATAGATATGTATGTATATGTTCTATGTATGTATGTATGTATGTATGTATGTATGTATGTATGTATGTATCTATCTATCTATCTATCTATCTATCTATCTATCTATCTATCTATCTATCTATCTATCTATCCATAGATTGGTCACACTTGAGAATGTGTCTGTTATCCTGCAGAGAGCTGAGGCAGGGGCACACACCCTTGGTCTCTAATTCTCAAAGGTTATTTTCTTAGGCACTATGTGTTTCACTGGCTGAAACAGTGACAGGAGTTGCTAATAGAGACACAAAGAAGTCTGAGTTCTGCCAGTAACATTTTCACTCCACAAGATACATGAAGTAATACCATGTACAATCAGCCAGAAATGGGGCAAAATGCTGGGCTTCCTGGCTTTTCATTTTGAGAACAATATTTGCTTTCCCAAACCTATGATACTTTAAAATGTATATCACCTTGGTACACAGCACATTCCTGCTCCATCAAGTTCCTTATTCTATTACCATTGTTATTAACATCTTCAAATCTCTTAGCTTCCAGTTTAATTATCATAGTACTTCTGTCTTTACTTCAATTAAAATAATTGCATTGTTCTATTTTTCCTCTTGATGGAATTCTCTTTTCTTTCATAACTTTGCCTTCACTTATCATATTTTTCATGTAGTCACTTTACTAGACATTTTATGTTAGAAACTTTTTTAGTTCATTTCATTTTTTAAAACCTTTCTAATTCCCTTTAAAATATTTTTGTTATTATTTTAGCTGATAAAATATTGAATAAAAGCCATAGCCAGTAATTCAAAGTTAATATGTGTTCCTAAAAAGAGGGCTAATGATTTTTTTTCCAGTGCCACCCTGGTTCTCCTGTCTAGCTTAAAATGGCACACACACACACACACACACACACACACACACACACACACAAACACACACACAAAGAGACAGAGACAGAGAGAGGCAGAGAGACAGAGACAGAGAGAGACAGAGAAGAGTTAAAGAATCAATCCAGTAGTAGAACAGTGACTGCCATAGTTGGAGAAAGTATTCAACCTCAGTCTTCAGGTTCAAAGACTAACATATGTATCCATTTAGGTTTTGCCTTTTATCTTATTAAGCAGAGAAAGTTTCTCATGAGTTCTGATTAATGGCTTCATGGGCTTACCTCACAGGGCATTGAGGGCTTGCTAGAATATGTTTTATGTTTAGAATTTCACTTTTATTTATTAAAGAATGATGCATTGACTCAGGATGAAAAAGAGAGTTTTGTTTCCATTCTTCAATAAGCAAAGAAGTATTGGGGAGAGGGGGGATTTACTTTGGAGTCACAATTTGTTACAGTGTATAAGTCAAATAAGTTCCTTCTCTGTAGACTAGGCTGACCTCAAACTCAGAGATCTGCCTCTTTCCTTCTCTTTCTCTCTCTCTCTTCCTTCCTTCCTTCCTTCCTTCCTTCCTTCCTTCCTTCCTTCCTTCCTTCCTTCCTTCCTTCTTTCCTTCCTTTCTCTCTCTCTCTCTCTCTCTCTCCCCCTCCCTCCCTTCCCTCCCTCCCTCCCACCCTCCCTCCCTCCAGTCCTTCTTTCCTTCCTTCCTTCTCTCTATCTCTTTCTTTCATTCTTTCTTTCTCTTCATTAATTTTTATTTTTATTCACTTTCTATCACAATCACAATCCATCTTCTCAGTCCTGCCCTTACCCTCCACCATTACCCTCTTCCCTTCTCCTTAGAGAAGAGGAAGTCCCCCTTAGGTACCACACTACCCTGGGACATCTAATCCCAGCAGGATTGTGCTTAGGCACATCCTCTCCCAGTGAGACCTACCCAGGCTGTCCAGTGAGAGAAAGAGGATCCAATGGCAGGCAACAGAGTTAGAGACAACCTCTGCTCCTATCGTTAGGAGACTCACATGAAGACCAAGTTGCACATCTGTTGCAAATATATAGGGGTTGTAGGTCCAGCTTCTGAATGTTCTTTGATTGGTGGTTCAGTATCTTTGAGCTCCCATGGGCTCAAGTTAGTTGACACTAGGTCTTCTTGTGGTGCCCTGTATCCTTCCAGCTCATTCACATATACCTCTTTCACTTTCAGAAGACTACTTGAGTTCCTCCTAATATTTGACTGTGGGTTTCTGCATCTTTTCCCATCCACTGCTGGATGAAGCCTTTTAAGAGCCAGTTATGTTAGGTTCCTGACTCGCTGCTCCATATTTATGCCTACATATTTTATAGGACAAATTTTGGATTGAAGGTTTTGTGGGTGGGTTGGATGTCCCATTTCCTCCAGGAGTCCTGCCTGGCGATGGGAGGTATCCATCTTAGTATCCATATCTCCTGCTGGTTGGAATCTCAGCTAGGGTACCCCATTGTAGCTCTCCAACTATTCACAGAGATGCTCCCCACTAACTTTGAGTCTCACTCCCAGCCCTCTCCTGTCTTCCTTTTCCCCATACCTGATTCCATCTCCATTCCCTTCTGCACCCCTTCTCCCATCACACTTTCTCTCCCCATCTGACAACAATGACAATTTTGTTTCCCTTCTGAATGAGATTCACATATCTTTCCTTGTGCCCTCCTTTTTACCCAATTTCTTTGGGTCTGTAGGTTGTAGCATGGCTCTCCCATACTTTCTGGCTAATGACCACTTATACGTGAATATATACCACGAGTATCTTTCTGGGTCTGTGCTGCCTCACTTAGGATAAAGGGATACAAATTTGAAAGGAATAAGTCAAAGTATCGCTATACACAGATAATATGATATTGTATGTAAGAAATTACTCAAAAATCTACTTGAAAACTCCTATAGCTCATAAGTACCTTCAGCAAAATGGCTGGATACAAATTTAACTTAAAAAAAATCAGTAGCCCTTTTTTTATACAATGATAAATGGGCTGAGAACAAAATTAAGGAAGCAATACCCTTTTACAGTAGCTACAAATAATATAAAATGTCTTGGTGTAACTCTAGCCAAGCAAATGAAAGACTAGTATGACAAGAACGTCAAGTCTCTGAGGAAAGAAATTGAGAAAGACATCAGAAGATAAAAAGATATCCTATGCTCATTGATTGCAAGGACTAACATAGTGAAAATGTCCATCTCACCAAAAGCAATTTAGAGACTCAATGTAATTCACATTAAACTCCCAACACAGTACTTCACAGACCTGGAAAGAAAATTCTCAACTTCATGTAGAAAAACAAATAAAAACCAGGGTAGCTAAAACAATCCTGTACAGTAAAAGAACTACTGGAGGTGTCACCATTGCTGATTTCAATTTTTTTCTAACTGACATTTTCTTCCCACTTTACAGTACAGTATTCATCCTACATATAGAGCCAAGGAGAATAAGTAAGGTGAAGAGAATATGTGAACCTCGAAGCATAAGATCAATGTAGAAAACCCTTACTAAGAATAATCTGGGATACAAAAAGAACAAATGCCTAGTTTTCACCATTTGTATGCTATGATTTCTACAGATGCGACTTAATGATTTTCACTTCTGCATTTTTTTCACAAGCCCTGGAATTCACCAAATCTGGAAGAAAATGAGTAAACAATTCCCAGGAGATTCTGGCCTGCCTCTAGTCAGGGAGCTTTATTGTCTCCTGAGGATTCCTGTTTTTGTAATAGTTATGATCCATTTTATAAACTCTAAGGAGTTGAAGCAGGGTCAGTGTAGCTAGTATTTGTTACCCATGAAGTACTAGCCACTGTTCTATATATATACTCTATGCTCTTTATGAATCTTATTATGTAAATATAATTACCCACATTGTCTAATAAGAACTTTGAGGATCAACTAACTTAGTCCTTGACCAGTCACTGGGACAGGAATCTAGATATAGTTTTTAGCCATCACATTGTCCCCATTCCCTAAATTCCTAAGCTATTCTATTGGAAGAACAGATACTTATCATAATTTTGTTAAATGTATTCAAGGTAACTTTGAATTGATTGGAAGATAAGCTTTATTTTATCTGCTCAACCCCTCTGGATTCTCTCTCTCTCTCTCTCTCTCTCTCTCTTTCTTTCTCTCTCTCTCTCTCTCTCTCTCTCACACACACACACACACACACACACACACACACATACTGCTTAACTTTTTTTCCAATTTTTATTAGGTATTTTCTTCATTTACATTTCAAATGCTATCCTGAAAGTCCCCTATTACCTCCCCACGCTCTCCTACCCACCCACTCCCACTTCTTGGCCCTGGTGTTCCCCTGTACTGGGGCATATAAAGTTTGCAAGACCAAGGGGCCTCTCTTCCCAATGATGGCCGACTAAGCCATCTTCTGCTACATATACAGCTAGAGACATGAGCTCTGGGGGTACTGGTTAGTTCATATTGTTGTTCCACCTATAGGGTCGCAGACCCCTTCAGCTCCTTTCTCTACTTTCTCTAGCTCCTCCATTGGGGGCCCTGTGTTCCATCTTATAGATGACTGTGAGCATCTACTTCTGCATTTGCCAGGCACCGACATAGCCTCATATGAGACAGCTATAACAGGGTCCCTTCAGCAAAATCTTTCTGGCATTGTGCAATAGTGTCTGGGTTTGGTGGCTGATTATGGGATGGATCCCTGGGGTGTGGTAGTCTCTGGATAGTTCATCCTTTCATCTTAGCTCCAAACTTTGTCTCTGTAACTCCTTTCATGGGTATTTTGTTCCCTATTCTAAGGAGGAATGAAGTATCCACCCATTGGTGTTCCCTCTTCTTGATTTTCTTTTGTTTTGCAAATTGTATCTTGGGTGTTCTATGTTTCTGAGCTAATATCCATTTATCAGTGAGTACATATCTAATGACTTCTTTTGTGATGGTCTTACCTCACTAAAGATGATATCCTCCATATACATCCATTTGTCCAAGAAGAAATTGTTCTTTCTAACTCTGTGAAGAATTGAATTGGAGTTTTGATGGGGATTGCATTGAATCTGGAGATTGCTTTTGGCAGGATAGACATTTTTACTATATTAATCCTGCCAATCCATGAGCATGGGGGATCTTTCCATCTTCTGAGATCTTTGATTTCTTTCTTCAGGGACTTGAAGTTCTTGTTATACAGATCTTTCACTTGCTTAGTTAGAGTCACACCAAGATATTTTATATTATTTGTGACTATTGTGAAAGGTGTTGTTTCCCTAATTTCTCTCTTTGATTATTTCCTGCTGTTTACTCTTCTTGGGTGTATTTGCTTCTTTTTGTTCTAGAGCTTTCAGATGTGCTGTCAAGCTGCTAGTGTATACTCTCTCCAGTTTCTTTTTGGAGGCACTCAGACCTATGAGTTTTCCTGTTAGCACTCCTTTCATTGTGTCCCATAAATTTTGGTGTGTTGTGGCTTCATTCTCATAAATTCGAAAAGGTCTTTTATTTCTTTCTTATTTCTTCCTTGGCCAAGGTATCATGGAGCAGAGTGTTCTTCAGCTTCCATGTCTATGTGGATTTTCTATTATTTTTGTTGCTATTGAAGACCAGCCTTAGTCCTTGGTGGTCTGATTTGATGCATGGGTTTATCTCAAGTTTCTTCTATCTGTTGAGGCATGTTTTGTGACCAGTTTATGTTCAGTTTTAGAGAAGGTAGCATGAATGCCAAGAAGAAGGTATATTCTTTTGCTTTAGGATAAAATGTTCTGTAGATATCTGTTGAATTCATTTGTTTTATAACTTCTGTTAGTTTCATTGTGTCTCTATTTAGTTTCTGTTTCCATGTCTGTCTGTTGATGAGAGTGAGGTGTTAAACTCTCCCACTATTATATTGTGTGGGGTGTAATGTGTGTTTTGAGCTTTAATAAAGTTCTTTTATGAATGTGGATGCCCTTGCATTTGGAACATAGATGTTCAGAATTGAGAGTTGATTTTGGTAGATTTTATCTTTGATGATTATGAAGTGAACTTCCTTATCTTTTTTGATAACTTTAGGTTGCATGTTGATTTTATTTGATATTAGAATGGCTACTCCAACTTGTTTCTTGGGACCATTTGCTTGTAAAATTGTTTTCCAACCTTTTACTCTGAGGAAGTGTCTGTCTTTGCCACTGAGGTGGGTTTCCTCTATGCAGCAAAATGTTGGGTCCTGTTTAAGTATCCAGTCTGTTAGTTATGTCTTTTTATTGAGGAATTGAGTCCATTGATATTTAGAGATTTTAAGAAAAAGTGATTGTTGCTTCCTGTTGCTTCCTGTTATTTTTGTTGTTAGAGGTAGAATTATGTTTATGTGGCTATCTTCTTTTTTGTTTGCTAAAAGATGATTTTTTTTGGCTATTTATAGGGTATAGTTTCTCTCCTTGTATTGGATTTTTCCATTTATTATCCTTTGAAGGGCTGGATTTGTGGAAAGATATTGTGTATATTTCTTTTTGTCATGGAATACCTTGGTTTCTCCACCTATGGTAATTGATAATTTTGCTGGGTATATTATTATGGGTTGGCATTTGTGTTAGCTTAGGGTCTGGATGACATCTGCCCAGGATTATCTGGATTTCAGGGTCTCTGGTGAGAAGTCTGGTGTAATTCTGATAGGTCTGCCTTTTTATGTTACTTGAATTTTTTCCCTTACTGCTTTAATATTCTTTCTTTGTTTTGTGCATTTAGTGTTTTGATCATTATGTGATAGGAGGAATTTCTTTTCTGGCCCAATCTATTTAGAGCTTTGTAGGCTTCTTGTATGTTCATGGGCATATCTTTCTTTAGGTTAGGGAAGTTTTCTTCTATAATTTTGTTCAAGATCTTACTGGCCCTTTAAGTTGAAAATCTTCATTCTCATATATACCTATTATCCTTCAGTTTGGTCTTCTCATTGTGTCCTAGATTTCCTGGATGTTTTGCATTAGGAGATTTTTGCATTTTTCATTTTCTTTGACTGTTGTGTCATTGTTTTCTATGGTATATTTTGTACCTGAGATTCTCTTCTATCTTTTGCATTCTGGTGGTGATGCTTGCATCTATGAGTGCTTATCTCTTTCTTAGGTTTTTGTCTCCAGAGTTGTCTCCCTTTGTGATTTCATTATTTTTTCTATTTCTATTTTTAGATCCTGGATGGTTTTGTTCAATTCCTTTACTTGTTTGGCTGTGTTTTCCTGTAATTCTTTAAGGGATTTTTGTGTTTCCTTTTTAAGGGTTTCTACCTCTTTACCTATGTTCTCCTGTATTTCTTTAAGGCAATTATTTATGTTCTTCTTAAAGTCCTCTATTATTATCATGAGAAGTGATTTTTACATGTGAGTCTTGCTTTTCCGGTATAATAGGGTATCCAGGACTTGCTATGGTGGGAGATCTGGGTTATGATGGTGCCATCTAACCTTGGTTGCTATTGCTTATTTCTTGTGCTTGTCTCTCACCATGTAGTTATCTCTAGTGCTCCCTGCCCTTGCTATCTCTGACTTGGACTTGTCCCTCCTGTGATCCTGATTGTGTCAGAACACCTCAGAGTCCAGCTGTCTTGTGTACTGTGATTCTGGGATCCTGTGATTTTCAGATCCTGGGTGTATCAGAGTTCCTGGGAGTCAAGCTGCCTCTGGGATCCTGAAATCCTGGTGTGACCAAGCTATGATCCTAGGTATGTTAGAGCATCTATGAGTTGAGCTTGCTCTGGGTGTGGTGGGGCTGGGTGTGGAGTCCAAGGTCTGCTCAGGGCACCAGCTCAGACCAGAAGGAACCTGTGCCATTGCACAGGCATGGTATGCTTTGTCCCTAGATCCCAGGGGAGGAGGGGTCCCAGTTACTCCCAGTGTTGAGGCAGATGTTGTGGCCTACTTACCTATGATCCTGGGCATGTCAGAGCACCTGGGAGCTGGTGTTGTAAGACTTAGTGTGGAGCCAGTGCCCAAGGGCTTCTCAGGGCTCCAATTAATTTTTAAAAGTGAGTTATTGCCTACTTTGTTGTGTGACATCTGTATTGATGAATAGTTAATTCGCTTTGAGCTCTTTTCTGATGGATGATCAAGCCTCTAGCCATGTGCTGGAGCTCTCTGGATTCACAAATGAAAGACAGACAGACAGACAGACAGACACACACACACACACACACACACACACACACACACACACACACACTTAATTTCTAATATGCCTAACTATCTCAATAGTTGGGCACTTCTAAATTTCCCAATGGGTAACCCACACTTTCCTCCAGTATTCCTCAATATCTGCTACCTCTATATTTTACACCTTTTGCCTCAGACCCAGTCAAGGGAGTGGCCCTATGGCCACATAGACCTTTTAGTCTGATCTTTCTGCTTCCCATCATGGTCATTCTTCTGTTATTTTTCTTTCCTCCCTCTGTCCCTTGCCTGCCCAATCTGAAAGTTCTACCTCCATGTCCCTGCCCAGCCATTGGCTATATGGCAATGCCTTATTACCCATGAAAGCTAGCTAGTGGCAGGGATACTCATCATCTAAAGTACCCAGGTTCAATTCACATGGCAGCTCACAATAATTTGTAACTCTAGTTTCAAGTCATCTGGAACCCTCCCACAGACTTACACTCAGGTAAAAATTAATGCGCATAAAAGTAAACCATCTTTAAAAAAAGAATTTGATTTATCCTGAAATTTCTTTCTAATAAGTAGCAGCTCCTCATAACAGGATCTTGGCTTCACTGTAAAGCACATTCTAGCAACTGATTGGATTTTATCTTGTTGATACAAGGTAACTGGGATTCTTTAGTTGAATGAAGCAGATAATAAAAAAATTAATATTCTGAAAGGAGATGCTGTGTTTGTGTGTGTGTGTGTGTGTGTGTGTGTGTGTGTGGGTGTGTGTGTGTGGTTGATTGGTTGTTTAGTTAAATTTTTATTCCTTGTTTGTTTCTTTTTAGAAGCTATGATGGACATTTTTTTTCACACATTATCAATATCTTCACATGGAGCAGAGTGAGTCTTTGCCACGTCTCTGATTCAAATAAATATTTTAAGTCCTTCTGCTGGCAAAAGTGCAGTTCAAAATTTCAACAAGTGTGCTGCCTCTCTCTCTCAGTACCTAATGAGGACTAAACTATTTTCTGTATTTATGATGACACCTTGAGTTCATCTCAGTACTTAGTGAGAACTAAACTATTTTCTGTATTTGTGAGAACATCTTGGCTTCAAATGGTTTTTTTCTCTTGACATTTTTTATCTTTCTCCATTGTCACCATAATGGTCTTTGTTCGCCCGGTGTTAGCCACTGTTGTCATTGGTCTATAGGGTCAAACATTGGGCAGGAGAGTTTCACAAGTAGTCTTCAATTTAAACTTCATAAAAATATATTTTAAAATGACTACTGATTCAGATTTTTCTTTTTGATGGACAAAGACCTTTCCCAATACTAATGGGCTTGACCCATGAATTACTATTTCAGAAAACCAGTGTCACCAGAAGTCAACATGAGACAATAGCTCATTGACTCTATCTTCTCATCTGATGAGGGCTCAAGACACATTGAGCAAAAGTATAGAAAACTGAAACTCCTGAGCATGGGAGAAACTCATAGAACTGGGTTACAGGGGGGGTTTTATAGGACTTTTAGATAGTGAATATACGTTCCTGTGAATTCTGTAGTTAACTCTTTGGGCACATTTGTGCTCAACCTAGTGGGGGATGGGACTCACATCTGGCCCAAGTTGGGAGTTGATCAGGTTCTAATTATTGAACTAAGAGTGGCCATGTATCATAGTGTCCTTGCTCGTTATCTTTCATGATCATGGCTAGCTTGATTTGCTAGCTGTTTGCCTTGGGTAGGTCTATAGTCCTTGAACCCTGTGGATTCCACTAGCCACTGACCTCGGCTGGCTCTGCCAGCTGTTAATCAAACCATGATATCTTTGTTCTCTTGATTATAAGACCAGTTTATAGTTGACCATGGATCTTTTTCCTTACTGCCTACAGGGAGCTGACTTTTATCATAGCTGCCCAGATGCAGCTGCAGTTTTTCTTGGTTACTTCATTTTTAGCTCCTGGTCTGTGAGATCAGTGCAGATGGCCTTCTTCCAGAACCAGGTGGAGAATTTCTGCTAGTCATCCTTAACTGCAAATTAGTAATAGCAATTAGTTGCCTTAGATATGGGAAGATGAAAAAGGAACAAAAATCAAACAACAAAACAAATCTCCTTGTGTTTGTTAGAGAAATGGCCAGGAGCCTCCTGAGAGTCAGGTAGAGCTTGCTGAGACTGTTTTGTTTATGCCACAGTCTTGGGTTTCTCACTGGTCAGCTTGAACCATCTTACACCTAGCTGCAAGCTCTTTTTTTTTTTAACCTTCACTGTGTTCCTGACCTTGCTGTTTTAACTCTAAAATTCATTTAAGTTTAATGCTCAAATTTAATGCAACACTATTAGCTTTTAAAATTTATAACTGCAGAACCCAAATTCAAAGATCACATGATTGTCCAAGATAGCAGGCAAATAAATGGCATACAATTAAAACATTCTGATGGGGTTGGGGATTTAGCTCAGTGGTAGAGCACTTGCCTAGCAAGCACAAGGTCCTGGATCCAGTCCTCCACCCTGAAAAAGAAAAGAAAAAGACAAAATAAAACATTCTCACATCTTAGCATCTACAGCTGTGCTGGTTAGTTTTTGTCAACTTTACACAAACGTAGACATATACAGGAAAAGGCAATCTCAGTTGAGGAACTTCCTCTATCATATTGTCTCATGGGCATGACCATGGGGTATTTTCTTGTAGCAGTAAGCTTTCCATTCATCTACTTTCCCCTCAAGATAATGACTCAGACTTTTTATATATGAATAAATGCCTAGGCCAAAACCTATGGCTCTGCTCCCTAACTAGCTCATATATTAATTACTCCATCTATTCTATTCTAAGTCTGGCCACTTGGTTAGTTGCCTCGTCTCAGTTTTCTGTGATCATCTCCATAAGCGTTTGATTAGAATCTCCTCTTTCTGTGGCTGTCTCCATCCCATAAGTCTTCTCTCTGTACCTCAACTACCACCTTCATATTTCCTGCCTAAGCTAATAGGCCAACAGCATTATATTGAAAAGTGATGGTTCCATACATTGTTCAAGGGATTCTCTCTATATTTTCTTGATTCTAATCAATGTCTGAAAGCCCAGACCACTGTAGGTGATAGCTACTCTGTGAAGGTAGGTCTAAGCTGTATCATAACACACATTTGAACTTGTGCCTGGAAGCAAATCTGTAAGTAGTATTTTCATGGAGGTTTCAGGTTCTTTTCCTGATTTCAGGTTCCTACCTAGAGTTCCTACCCTGGCTTCCCTCTGTGATGGGCTGTAAAAAACAAATAAACAAACAAACAAAAACAAAAAATCCAAATAGGAACAAACAACAACAAAATATTTTCTTCTTCCAAATTCTCTTTGTTCAGTGTTTTATCACCTTGTGCTAGTTTGAGTGAGAATGCGCTCCACAGGATCATATATTTGAATGCTTGGTTATTAGTTGATGGAACTGTTTGAGAAAGATTAGGAGGTGTGGCCTTATTGGAGGAAGTGTGTCAGTGAGATGAAATTTGAGGTTACAAAACCCAAACCATTACCAGTCTTGTTCTCCCAGCCTTGTGCTCTGAATCATGATGTAAGTTCACATCAGCACCTTGACTGCCTGCCTGCCTGGCTGCTGCCTTCCTTTCTTCCATAATGATCATTGACTAACTCTCTGAAACTGAAAACAAGCTCCTAATTAAATGCTTTCTTGTCTAGGTTGCTTGGTCTTGATGCCTCTTCACAGCAATAGAACAGGGACTAAGCTTTGTGGTAACTGAGAAAACAAACTAGGACATCTATTCATTTTTAGGATATGATTTGCCTCAAATGACAAAAACTTGGGGTGACTTTATTTATATTAAAAATACATTTCAAATTTTAAAAATACATACTTTGAACAATTTGGTATTTGTTAATGAAATTAAAATCCAGAAGTGTCAGTAGAAAAGAAAGACTTATGAAATACATTTGGTGTTAGGGCTCTAGTTTTGTTTTGTTTTGTTTTGTTTTGTTTTTCTATTTGCATTGTACTAAAGAGACAGCTATGAAAACATTGTGGCCTTTCTTATTATATTTTCCATAAATACAGGGTTTTTCTCAGTCCTTCAACTTTGGGATCAAAAAAGAAAAAAAAAGTGTTATTTTAGGCCCAGAAGCAAAAACTTTGAATTTAATGGATTAAATAAATAAAAATGTGTTGTTCTAAGGTACTCCAAATTTACATAGGCCCAATGTTTCCAGTTCCCAGAGTCCATGGTGGTTTTTATTAAAAAACTTCAAACCTTGTATTTAACTAAAAAATTCTTTACTATGATAACACCCGTAGTGCCAAATTCTGAAAACACAAACTTGTCAAATGTCAACACTCTTTGGAGAGGGGTCAAATTAACATTTCCTCGTGGATATTTGTGCTGGAGTTTCCTGTTACTAGCCTTGGCACTAAAAGAAAACAAAGCTGTGTTTTTTCTTTTCCTACAGATCTAGTTGAGGAGGAACTTAACTGCAAATCTCAGGGGAGAGTGGTATTACTCAATGGCAAAGAGGAAAGTAAAAGAGAGACCAAAATATTTTGAAAGTATTTGATATCCCCCTTTACATTAACTCTTCTTGTACAGCATAAAATTACAGAAATCTTATCTTACTTCATTAGGGTTGCTATAAAAAGTCATAGAGTTTTTCTAAAGAGCATACATTTATTGTTCAGTTCTTGAAGGAAGGAAGCCCAAGTTCAAGGCATGGACACATGCCATGACTGGTGAAAGCATGCTCTGTACTGAGATGGTACTTAATTTCTGTGCCATTATTTTGCTGGGGAAATGAATAACTGCAATCAGGACTCTTTTGTAAGGATTCTTACATAACTAATGTAAGTAGAGCCTTTATTACTTAACAAAGTATCAAAAAAAACCTCACATCATAACACTTCCACATTGAAACTAACATGTCTCAAAGCATGAATTTTACAGAGAAAGATAAAAGACTGGGGCTATAGAAATTATACAAAAAGAGATTAGTTGAAACATATTTTATAAGATTTCATGTTTTCCTTCAGGATTTATTAAGCACCTGTTCTGTATAAAGCACTATAGTAGAGGGAAAGACGACTTGTGAATGAAACTACTTTCTTACCCTTCCTTACAGCCACCACAGGACCATCCTTTATATCAAGTGAATAGTGCCTAGGTATTAATGGTAACCAATATTTACTTGATTATAGTAGTCCTTCAATTATGTTGGTTAAAGGCTTCTATTTCAGAGGCAATTTGTTATGTCTTGAGATGCATGTCCCTGTCTCAGTCATAAGCAACCTGAAAACTGAGTTTTAAACAGAAAATATATGAATTAAAATTATTCAAGCCATATACTAATTCAGATATGAAATATTCTCAAGGAAACTCATCATTAAATGCTATATCCTCATTGGTATCATACTTGAGCAATGACTGCATCATGGGAGTACTATTGCTGAATGGATTTTTGGTAGACAGCATGTGATTGTTGGAAATATATTACAGAGCCAGATCTTTTAATGAATATCTTGTCCATAGACATTCCTCTTTTACACAGTCAACTTCCTCTGTGAGATGAATAACTTTTCTTTGCCACACTCTTTGTCATGATGTCTCTTACTTAGTCCTAATGATGGTTAGCATTAATCCTCAACTTACAAAACCTAGACTCTCATGGGAAATGGACCTGTGAATATGTCTACAGGGATTAAATTGATTAGGGTAATCAAGTTGGAAGGTCTGGTTATTCTTACTCTTGGTGTTTACTGCTCTAGGGGTAGTAGGATCTGGGAAAAATATCCTAAAAATGAGATAGATTAAAGACCTATGTAATAGCCAATATTATTTAGAGCACCATTCGATTTATACTCTGAGAGTTAAAAAGTTCTCATGAGTTCAAGGTGCATATCATCATAAGGACAAGCCAAACATGGCAAAAATTGCATTTTTTTCATAGAAGGATAATCGAATAAAAGAAAACAATAATGAGTAATATGCATTAAATGCACTCCTATCCACTACACCTGAGAAGGGAACTAAAACATATTCTAGGAACAATTCTATGTTTTGATGGAACAGTTCACACGGCATTTTTTTTCCATTTTTTATTAGGTATTTAGCTCATTTATATTTCCAATGCTATACCAAAAGTCCCCCATACCCACCCACCACCACTCCCCTACCCACCCACTCCCTCTCTTTGGCCCTGGCATTCCCCTGTACTGGGGCATATGAAGTTTGCAAGTCCAATGGGCCTCTCTTTCCAGTGATGGCCGACTAGGCCATCTTTTGATACATATGCAGCTAGAGTCAAGAGCTCCGGGGTACTGGTTAGTTCATAATGTTGTTCTATCTATAGGGTTGCAGATCCCTTTAGCTCCTTGGCTACTTTCTCTAGCTCCTCCATTGGGAGCCCTGTGATCCATCCATTAGCTGACTGTGAGCATCCACTTCTGTGTTTGCTAGGCGCCAGCATAGTCTCACAAGGGACAGCTACATCTGGGTCCTTTCAATAAAATCTTGCTAATGTATGCAATGGTGTCAGCGTTTGGATGCTGATTATGGGGTGGATCCCTGGATATGGCAGTCTCTACATGGTCCATCCTTTCATCTCAGCTCCAAACTTTGTCTCTGTAACTCCTTCCATGGGTGTTTTGTTCCCAATTCTAAGGAGGGGCATAGTGTCCACACTTCAGTCTTCATTCTTCTTGAGTTTCATGTGTTTAGCAAATTGTATCTTATATCTTGGGTATCCTAGGTTTGGGGCTAATATCCACTTATCAGTGAGTACATATTGTGTGAGTTCCTTTGTGAATGTGTTACCTCACTCAGGATGATGCCCTCCAGGTCCATCCATTTGCCTAGGAATTTTAATAGCTGAGTAGTACTCCATTGTGTAGATGTACCACATTTTCTGTATCCATTCCTCTGTTGAGGGGCATCTAGGTTCTTTCCACCTTCTGGCTATTATAAATAAGGCTGCTATGAACATAGTGGAGCATGTGTCCTTCTTACCAGTTGGGGCATCTTCTGAATATATGCCCAGGAGAGGTATTGCTGGATCCTCCGATAGTACTATGTCTAATTTTCTGAGAAACCGCCAGACTGATTTCCAGAGTGGTTGTACAAGCCTACAATCCCACCAACAATGGAGGAGCGTTCCTCTTTCTCCACATCCACGCCAGCATCTGTTGTCTCCTGAATTTTTGATCTTAGCCATTCTGACTGGTGTGAGGTGGAATCTCAGGGTTGTTTTGATTTGCATTTCCCTGATGATTAAGGATGTTGAACATTTTTTCAGGTGCTTCTCTGCCATTCGGTATTCCTCAGGTGAGAATTCTTTGTTCAGTTCTGAGCCCCATTTTTTAATGGGGTTATTTGATTTTCTGAAGTCCACCTTCTTGAGTTCTTTATATATGTTGGATATTAGTCCCCTATCTGATTTAGGATAGGTAAAGATCCTTTCCCAATCTGTTGGTGGTGTTTTTGTCTTATTGACGGTGTCTTTTGCCTTGCAGAAACTTTGGAGTTTCATTAGGTCCCATTTGTCAATTCTCGATCTTACAGTACAAGCCATTGCTGTTCTGTTCAGGAATTTTTCCCCTGTGCCCATATCTTCAAGGCTTTTCCCCACTTTCTCCTCTATAAGTTTCAGTGTCTCTGGTTTTATGTGAAGTTCCTTGATCCACTTAGATTTGACCTTAGTACAAGGAGATAAGTATGGATTGATTCCCATTCTTCTACATGATAACAACCAGTTGTGCCAGCACCATTTGTTGAAAATGCTGTCTTTCTTCCACTGGATGGTTTTAGCTCCCTTGTCGAAGATCAAGTGACCATAGGTGTGTGGGTTCATTTCTGGGTCTTCAATTCTATTCCATTGGTCTACTTGTCTGTCTCTATACCAGTACCATGCAGTTTTTATCACAATTGCTCTGTAGTAAAGCTTTAGGTCAGGCATGGTGATTCCACCAGAGGTTCTTTTATCCTTGAGAAGAGTTTTTGCTATCCTCTGTTTTTTGTTATTCCAGATGAATTTGCAAATTTCTCCTTCTAATTCGTTGAAGAATTGAGTTGGAATTTTGATGGGGATTGCATTGAATCTGTAGATTGCTTTTGGCAAGATAGCCATTTTTACAATGTTGATCCTGCCAATCCATGAGCATGGGAGATCTTTCCATCTTCTGAGATCTTCTTTAATTTCTTTCTTCAGAGATTTGAAGTTTTATCATACAGATCTTTCACTTCCTTAGTTAGAGTCACGCCAAGATATTTTATATTATTTGTGACTATTGAGAAGGGTGTTGTTTCCCTAATTTCTTTCTCAGCCTGTTTATTCTTTGTATAGAGAAAGGCCATTGACTTGTTTGAGTTTATTTTATATCCAGCTACTTCACTGAAGCTGTTTATCAGGTTTAGGAGTTCTCTGGTAGAATTTTTAGGGTCACTTATATATACTATCATATCATCTGCAAAAAGTGATATTTTGACTTCCTCTTTTCCAATTTGTATCCCCTTGATCTCCTTTTATTGTCGAATTGCTCTGGCTAATACTTCAAGTACTATGTTGAAAAGGTAGGGAGAAAGTGGGCAGCCTTGTCTAGTCCCTGATTTTAGTGGGATTGCTTCCAGCTTCTCTCCATTTACTTTGATGTTGGCTACTGGTTTGCTGTAGATTGCTTTTATCATGTTTAGGTATGGGCCTTGAATTCCTGATCTTTCCAAAACTTTTATCATGAATGGGTGTTGGATCTTGTCAAATGCTTTTTCTGCTTCTAACGAGATGATCATGTGGTTTTTGTCTTTGAGTTTGTTTATATAATGGATTACATTGATGGATTTTCGTATATTAAACCATCCCTGCATCCCTGGAATAAAACCTACTTGGTCAGGATGGATGATTGCTTTAATGTGTTCTTGGATTCGGTTAGCGAGAAATTTATTGAGGATTTTTGCATCTATATTCATAAGAGAAATTGGACTGAAGTTCTCTATCTTTGTTGGGTCTTTCTGTGGTTTAGGTATCAGAGTAATAGTGGCTTCATAAAGTGAGTTGGGTAGAGTACCTTCTCCTTCTATTTTGTGAAATAGTTTGTGCAGAACTGGAATTAAATCTTCTTTGAAGGTCTGATAGAACTCTACACTAAACCCGTCTGGTCCTGGGCTTTTTTTTGGCTGGGAGACTATTAATAACTGCTTCTATTTCTTTAGGTGATATGGGACTGTTTAGATGGTCAACGTGATCCTGACTCAACTTTGGTACCTGGTATCTGTCCAGAAATTTGTCCATTTCGTCCAGGTTTTCCAGTTTTGTTGAGTATAGCCTTTTGTAGAAGGATCTGATGGTGTTTTGGATTTCTTCAGGATCTGTTGTTATGTCTCCCTTTTCATTTCTGATTTTGTTAATTAGGATTTTGTCCCTGTGCCCTTTAGTGAGTCTAGCTAAGGGTTTATCTATCTTGTTGATTTTCTCAAAGAACTACTCCTCGTTTGGTTAATTCTTTGAATAATTTTTCTTGTTTCCACTTGGTTGATTTCACCCCTGAGTTTGATTATTTCCTGCCGTCTACTCCTCTTGGGTGAATTTGCTTCCTTTTTTTCTAGAGCTTTTAGATGTGTTGTCAAGCTGCTAGTATGTGCTCTCTCCCGTTTCTTCTTGGAGGCACTCAGAGCTATGAGTTTCCCTCTTAGAAATGCTTTCATTGTGTCCCATAGGTTTGGGTACGTTGTGGCTTCATTTTCATTAAACTCTAAAAAGTCTTTAATTTCTTTCTTTATTCCTTCCTTGACCAAGGTATCATTGAGAAGAGTGTTGTTTAGTTTCCATGTGAATGTTGGCTTTCCATTATTTATGTTGTTATTGATGATCAGTCTTAGGCCATGGTGGTCTGATAGGATACATGGGACAATTTCAATATTTTTGTACCTGTTGAGGCCTGTTTTGTGACCAATTTTTTGGAGAAGGTCCCGTGAGGTGCTGAGAAGAAGGTATATCCTTTTGTTTTAGGATAAAATGTTCTGTAGATATCTGTCAGGTCCATTTGTTTCATAACTTCTGTTAGTTTCACTGTGTCCCTGTTTAGTTTCTGTTTCCACGATCTGTCCATTGATGCAAGTGGTGTGTTGAAGTCTCCCACTATTATTGTGTGAGGTGCAACGTGTGCTTTGAGCTTCATTAAAGTGTCTTTAATGAATGTGGCTGCCCTTGTATTTGGAGTGTAGATATTCAGAATTGTGAGTTCCTCTTGGAGGATTTTACCTTTGATGAGTATGAAGTGTCCCTCCTTGTCTTTTTTGATAACTTTGGGTAGGAAGTCGATTTTATCCGATATTAAAATGGCTACTCCAGCTTGTTTCTTCAGACCATTTGTTTGGAAAGTTGTTTTCCAGCCTTTCACTCTGAGGTAGTGTCTGTCTTTTTCCCTGAGATGGGTGTTCTGTAAGCAGCAGAATGTTGGGTCCTGTTTGTATAGCCAGTCTGTTAGTCTATGTCTTTTTATTGGGGAGTTGAGACCATTGATATTAAGAGATATTAAGGAAAAGTAATTGTTGCTTCCTGTTATTTTTGTTATTAAAGTTGGCATTCTCTTCTTGTGGCTGTCTTCTTTTAGTTTTGTTGAGGGATTATCTTTTTGTTTTTTCTAGGGCGTTGTTCCCGTCCTTGTATTGTTTTTTTTCTGTTATTATCCTTTGAAGGGCTGGATTCGTGGAGAGATAATGGGTGAATTTAGTTTTGTCGTGGAATACTTTGGTTTCTCCATCTATAGTAATTGAGAGTTTGGCTGGGTATAGTAGCCTGGGCTGGAATTTGTGTTCTCTTAGTGTCTGTATAACATCTGTCCAGGCTCTTCTGGCTTTCATAGTCTCAGGTGAAAAATCTGGTGTAATTCTGATAGGCTTGCCTTTATATGTTACTTGACCTTTTTCCCTTACTGCTTTTAGTATTCTATCTTTATTTAGTGCATTTGATGTTCTGATTATTATGTGTCGGGAGGAATTTCTTTTCTGGTCCAGTCTATTTGGAGTTCTGTAGGCTTCTTGTATGTTCATGGGCATCTCTGTCTTTAGATTTGGGAAGTTTTCTTCAATAATTTTGTTGAAGATGTTTGCTGGTCCTTTGAGTTGAAAATCTTCATTCTCATCCACTCCTATTATCTGTAGGTTTGGTCTTCTCTCTCCTCTGAGTTTCAGTGGTCAGAGCAGTCTCTGCAGGCAAGCTCTCCTCTTTCAGGGAAGGTGCACAGTTATCTGGTGTTTGGACCTCCTCCTGGCTGGAGATGAAGGCCCTAAACAGGATCTTTCCCAGAAGCTGTGTTGCTTTGGCCAGGAAGGTGGCTGGTTGTCTGGAGCCAAAGATGGTGCTGCCTCAGAAGCTCTGTGGCTCTCGCCTGTCCCAGAAACGGCTGGCCTCTGTTTTCCACACCTTCACCCGTGCAGCCTGCCCTCCGTGGAGTCCCGGAGCCAAGGAGGCTCCCACAGGAGCCTGAGGCACAAACCTCTTGGGCTGGCGGATCCTTGTGCACTCACCAGGAAGGTGGCCGGTTGCCTTGGCATTTATTTTTTTTAAATAGCTTTCTCACAAGCACACAGATTTCTCATATGGCTCCATTCTTGAACCATGTTCTGGCATCTTGGTAGTACCATTCCCTCAGTACAAAATCCTGAACCATGTAACAGAAGAGAATGTGGGCTTAAAAGTACCATGTATGTAGCAGGGTGTGGTGGTGCACGCCTTTAATCCCAGAACTCGGGAGGCAGAGGCAGGTGGATTTCTGAGTTCAAGGCCAGCCTGGTGAACAAAGTGAGTTCCAGGACAGCCAGGGCTACACAGAGAAACCCTGTCTCGAAAAAAAAAAAAAAAAAAAAAAAAAAAAAAAAAAAAAAAGAAAACAACAACAAAAACCAAAAAAGTACCATGTATGTGTTTTTCCATTTCTCTCTTCTTCTTTTCCATAGAAAAGTTTACTATGACATCTTGAGATGAATTGTTCCCCTTTTAGGTCATGTTTTGTTATAGTAAAAACAAAACAAAACCAGGAATGGGGCTCTTGTTGTGATAATCTTTACGATATAGCCCAGAAACTTTCTGATTGTCTTATAGGAAGAGTTTTGGTAGATTTGAAGATATAGGCTATATACCTACTCTGTGCCTTTCCAACATGTACTTTGTTTACTGTTTGTTTTTCTTTTATTTTTTATTTTAAAGGGAAGTCACTGCCCAAGTGTCAGAGACTTAAACTTAAACTTTTAAAACTGCTAGGATTATTTTTGGGCAATGGATTATATGCATTTTGAAATGGAAAAGTAATGTTGGGGAGTAGACTTAGAATGAGATGGTTTAGATATGAAGCATTTCTTAGAAGAGTACATTTATTTAAGTCTGATCATGTTATTAATGGTGACTAGATTACAAAGGCAGTGATTTTTATCAATAGATTAATTCATGAATGGATTCATGGATGAATGTGCTATTAGATGAGATATAGAGGGAAGAACTAGGTCACTGGTCTTGCTTTGAATGGTATAACCTGCTGGCCTGCATGACTGTCTTGCTGTGGCAGTGCTGGGGCTCCTCAATGGAGACAGGGCACAGTCAGTAATAGGAGTCTCAGTTGGTGTTTTCCTGGGTGAGAAACAGTGGAGTCTGATATGGATGCTATGGTTCTCAGGCTCCTGTGTACTCATGCCCTGCTAGCATCCACTAGAAGTTGGGAAGAGGGACCCATGGGTCCCACACAGAAAGGGGGATGGCTGAGTCCAGGATTGGGAGGTGGTGGGAGAGAAGTGTTTGCCTTCCAGGAAGGCCTCTCCTGTGGTGATCCTTGCTTGTTCAAACTTTTTTATTTGATTTTGAATGTGAACACACACACACACGCACACACACACACACACACACACACACACACACACACCTTACTCAGGGTGAACAAGGGATTAAATACCTTTGGCAGGAAGAGAAGCTCATTAGGGGAACACTTGGGATCTATTATCTAGGTACCTGATTAGCATGGAGAACTCCAGGTTTTTATGCTATGTGACTGATTATCATGGTCCTCTCACTGGGGTGTCAGGGCTACATGTTCCAGATCAGGTAGTTTGGCAGGGAGCTAGCTGGCTTCTTGCCTGCCATTCTCATTCTGAGACACCCGGGATTTGAGGCTGCTCAATCTAATTCTTTGTCTGGTGTCACAGTCCACTCGCCCCACAATAATCTTCTCTCTTGTTTTCTGCTTCCTGTCTACTATGATATGCTCAGTTTTCTTCTCTCAAGACATTGTACCATAATGATTCAGCCTTGCCTAGGACTACGTATGACCCAGTTGATCATGGATTGAACCAGACCAGCTCTTTGGAAACAAAAGGTGATAGTGTAGAACCAGGAAAATATAGGAACTAGGTAAAGTCTCTCTGCACTTCAATATGTCTACTACTTTTATGTCTTTGTATGTTGAGTTAAGAGTCAAAGTCCTCTAAGATATAAGTCATTTGATCTAATTGATAACAGGCCTACCACTCAGCTAGCATCACTGGACTGACTGATGAAGCCCAAAAGCTCCATGAAGCAGTAGGAATTCATGTAAAATCAAAAGGAAACAAAAGCACAGTGACTTAGCTGCTTTCCTATTGGTATTGTAGAAGTCCATGACCATACCCTAATAGCCTGAAGTATAAATAAATAGGCTTATGTAGTAAAGAATAAGGTTAGATCTGCACCCCGACAGTGGTCTCTGGAGTCTGAATCCTGGGAATCTTCATGGGCTCTGCCTCTACTTTCCCCCCACTTCCCAGCCCCTGTTCCCTCAATTGGCATGCTACTAAGTTGTTGGTATCCACAGTCATATCAAACTTCTACATAACGAGACAGAAATATTTTTATGATTCATTGAGGTATAAACTCAGAATAACTCAAAATACATTGTTTAAAATTTTTCTAAGTGATTCCTGGTGATTCCTAGACATTTCATATTCATTTTCTTTATCCTGAGAAGGAATGGCAAGCCCACCCTTAAAATGTCCCTGACAAGTCCTGTGTCTTCTCCACCAGTTAGTTAGGTTTCTCGAAGAGCATTAGTTAACAGCCTTGTATTTATAGTGAAACATTTTTACCATTTGTGATCTGGAAATCTTGGGAGAGATATGATTTTTCCAGACTTGTATCCCATAATACTTATGATACTTGACAATATATTATGAATGTGATACTATTTCTAGCTTTATCTAGCTTCAGTGAATTTTGAACAATTGCTTGTTTAAAAAACTTGGCAATCTCTTTCTCTGCTAAACACCTTTAAGTAGTATAAAGCTCTGAAATATTTAGGATGACTATGAAGAATACCAGCTTTATTATCACAAATATTTTTGGGTTGGTCTTGGGAACATATTAATAATTGTGATTCAGAGCTACTCTTACTTATATTTTTGTAGTAGATTTAAGCTTGCAGAAAAATTAAGAAAGGCTGTAAAAATTACCCATCCCTCATAAGTAAGTAGATAAAAATAGGGCTATTTTTTATTGTTCTTAACAGAGTAGTATCTTTATTGTAATCAGTGAACCCACATTTTTATAATATAATTACCCACAGTAAGTAGGTAGGTTAGACTTTGTTTATGTGTTGCACATTTTATAGCTTTAAGCAAGTGTGTGATGACACAAATTTCATTGCAGTACCACACAGAGTATTTTCTTTGCCATGTAGCACCTCTGTCCTTTTTCCTCTCATCTCTCTCCCAATGAAACCCATAGTGAGCAGGGAAAGTAAAGCTCTCATTTTTCATAATATACTTTTTTTTTCAAATGTCATGTTGTTGGCATCACAGAGCTTGCACACAGCTTTTCTGGATTGTTGTCTTCTAGTCTGTTATATGATTACATTTCCTTCATTTCTTCACACTGTGTGAAAGCTCTTTCCAATTTAGAATTAAATACTATTTAAGCATCTGAAAGTACTAAAGCTTATCAATCCATTTACCATCAGAGGAACATCTTGGTTACTAGAGCTTTTGACAATTATGTAAAAAACAGGTATGAATATTCACATATAGGATAGCGGACACAATTGTCAAGTCTTTTAGGCAAACACCAAGGCATTTAATAGTCAGCTCTTGTAATAAAACTGTGTTTGCCTCTATTCAAATCTATAACCTATAGTGTTCATATTATTTGCTTTTCAACTAGCATAAAAGAGAGTTTTGCCCAGCCTCCTTGTCAGTGTGCCAGTGTCTCAGACTATAGTCATTCTGATGGGTGTTTGATGCTATTTCATTATAGCTTTGAATTTCCCCAATAACATATGATACAGAAAATATATTTGCATATTTATTTGTATCCTATATCTCTTTATGATGATGCCTCTGCCATATTTTAAGAAAGTGTTAAGTTTTCTTATTTTTTTTTTTTTTTTTGGTTGTGAGAAGTCTTTGTATATCTGGTATTGTACAAAGATGCAGTTATTTTCTCCAAGTCTGTGGCTCATCTCCTAATTTTTTTTAACATTGTCCTCCACAGAGCAGAAGTTTTAAATTTTAAAGAAGTTCAATTTATCAACAATTTCTTGATTGGATGTTTCTTTTAGCCTTATATTTTAAAAGACAATGACTGCTTTTGACAAGACTTACAGCTATAGCTTAATGTTTTAATCCGAGTCTTCTTTCCTAAGAAAGGTCAAATTTACTGCTTGAGAGTTAATTCTAAGGCGGCTTCTTAACTTTGAGTACACTTGCATATGAGTTTTTAATGGAAATTAAAAATCTGAAGTTAGGCTGGGAAGTGGTGGAACATGCCTTTAATCCCAGCACTTGGGAGACAAAGGCAAGCAGATTTCTGAGTTCGAGGCCAGCCTGGTTTACAGAGTTCCAGGACAGTCAGAGCTATACGAAGAAACCCTGTATTGAAAAAGCAAGCAAGCATACAAACAAACAAACAAACAAACAAACAAAAAACAAAAACAAAGCTGAAGTTGACCTTGTTTTCTGTTATGCTAAAATCATGAGTGTTGACAGCAGGATGAAGCCTGTACTTACGCAGGTAGAAATCAAGATATTGTCTAAGATTTCCTTTTTGTTCTCAGCAGGTTAGGTGAGCTGATACTGTCAGTTCAAATTTAAGAAAGTACCTGAACCTTGATTTGTGGAGTTATATATTTGGCATTAGCTTTTAAACTTCTATATTTATCTACATAGGCTGCACCATTAGTTAGTGGACTTTTAAAACTGGTATTGTAACTTTATAACAGTGCTTTGTGTCAATTTAATAAACTTTTATACTACAGTGTTGTTACTTTTTTGGGACAAACCAAAGGTCTGTTTCTGGAGGTTTTTGCTAACTTCTTCATTAGCATTGTATAGAGGACCTTTTATACATTGACAGTAAATAAAAATAAACCAATTTAGTTTGGAACTAAAGTCAAACCTTATTTTATTTTTAAAGGTTTACTTTTTTTTAGCTTATAATATAATCATATCATTTCCCTTTCTCTTTCCTCCCTCAAAACTCTGCCATATACCCTTCCTTGCTCTCGTTCTAATCCATGGCTCGCTCTTCCTTCCTTCCTTCCTTTCTTTCTTTCTTTCTTTCTTTCTTTCTTTCTTTCTTTCATTCTTTCTTTCTTTCTTTTTGATAAATGGTTGTTACATATTTACATTCATTCATACATACATTATACACACATACATGTATATGCATAAGTTCCTAAAACAGTAAATACAACCTGCTCATTGCAACAGAGACCATTATAAAAAAAATAACCAATCAAAATGCAGAATTGTAGAGCCTGGTTGAAGCAACCCCTACTTCTAAAGCTGAGCGAATATTGCAGAACTGGAGGAGAAAAGATGGAAAGGTCCAAAGAATTAGGAAGTTTGCTATGATATTATTTCTCCTAGAAATCTCAGAAGCTACACCCATAAATTCTCTGCAAATATGACTACCTAAGCACAAGCTGAACAGGGACAACAACAATAGACACACTAAGGTGGATAGGGGTGACAGAAAATTCAGGAGGCTTTAGCCTTAGAACAAACAAGGACAGACAACTAAGGAATGTGGGAGCAGAAGAAATAGTCTTCCCAAGGGAAGAACATACCAATTGGTTATCCAAAACCGAATGATTAGCCCTGGATATGTAAACTGATTGTAAAAGAGGCAATGGCATAACCGAGGCCATCTAGGTTTTTTTGATTATACTCTGGGGCTATCAATGATTTGAATTTCATCTTTAGGTCTGATAGATTTTCAATTAGATTTTGTTATAGGGAGGTCTGTGTCTAGACTTATTTTGTGAATACTCACTTGTGGCCACATCATTTGTGCAAAGGCTTGGCGCTGCATTGCTTTTGTCAACAATAAAGTGACTTCACTTATGTGGGTCTATTTCTGAGAGATCTAATCTATTCTATAAATATATTTTCTATTCTTTCACAAATACTACGTTGTTGCTATTTTATAAGACTATATTATAGATCTTAAAGGTTGGCATTATTGTTTACCAACTTACTCAGTATAATTTTTGTCATTCTAGTTTATTTGACTGTTCCTATAAACTTTAAACTCTATATGACAATATTCACAAAATAACCTGTTAAAATTTTGGTTTTGTTTGTATTGAATCTGCAGAACTAGTTGGGAAGGTTTGATATGACAATAATATTGAGATTTTTCTACCTATAAACATTGTCATACCTGTCCAATTACTTAGTTCTTCCTCTAAATAACCAGTCTTGAGTTTTCCCTCATACAATTCTTGCACATATTTTATTAGGTTGATAAAAATATTCCATTTTGGGGCATGAAAATAAATGCTATTAGATATTTAATTTCAAATGTTTCATACTTGCTTCTGTTCGATATAAAAAATGTTTATGCTTCTGGTTCTTCTCCCTCTGCTTCCCCAAAGCTAATCCCTCAATCTCATTCACAGTTCCACAGCAGAAAACCTGGCTTCCTGCTCCCATCTCCTTTGGGTTCGACAGACTATTCCATTCTAACCATGTGGGTCTTCTTTCTCTCCAGGGTCATTGGCCATAGGCCCATTAGGATGAAGGGAGCAGAGTAAAGGCACACAGCTTTGGACAGGCCTGTGAGTATACATGAAAATGACACCATTCCAGGATCAGCTTCTGGGAGACAGAACAATTGTATTCAGGGTGAATCAAGACTTACATAGTTTTAGAAAAGTGTGTAGGAATATCCAGGGTGGGCAAATAGGTCACTGGCTGAAGCTTAACGTACTGAATTACCTCATTAGCATGGGGTGGCATTCCAGAAATCTCCAGTGCTTGCTTAATGGTTTCTCCTCAGGAGAAAGGAAGTGAACCTGTAATCTACAAAGCTACGTGACATTCCACAGGTAGAGGGTATAGAGGTTTCAAGCTCTTCAGATAGGATCAGAAAAAGAGAAGTCCTGCTGACAAAGAGATTCCACCATTTTGTACTGAACTCAGGGCTTTCTGGTAATATCAGACTTTGACTTTAGCTAGCAGAGCAACATAACCACACTCCACCTACTCATTGCTTTGTCCTATTCCCCAAGACCAGAAGGCATTATGTGTTAACCCAAGAGCCACTTCTTCCAGGGCAACAACAGACAGCAGACCCACACTTCCTATCTTGTCTTCTAGATCCAATTATCCCAGTCCTATCCCCAGCTCTGTAGCAGAAAACTTGCTTAAGTCTCCCTTTTGTCTCTGACACAATCCCCAATGGATCACAAAAGTTTTCTCTGCCAATATTCTTCCCTGAAATGCACCTCATTATTCCAGTCCCCAATTCCATTATTCCAGCAAGCATTTCCTGTGAAAACACCAGCTGTACTGGCTGGTTTTATGTGTTAACTTGATACAAACTAGAGTTGCCACTGAGAAAGGAGGAAATGCCTCTATGAGATCCAGCTGTAAAGCATTTTCTCAATTAGTGACAAAGGTTTGAAGGTCCATTGTGGGTGATGCCATCCCTGGGCTGGAAGTTCTGGGTTCTATAAGAAAGCAAGCTGTGCAAGCCTAGGGAAGCAATTCAATAAGCAGCATCCCTCCATGGCCTCTGCATTAGCTCCTGCCTCCAAAGTCCTGCTCTGTGTGAATCCTGTCTTGATTTCCTTTCTTGGAAAAGCAATGTAGAGGTATAGGCTGAATTAAACCCTTTCCTCCCCAACTTGCTTCTTGGTCATGATGTTTTGTGCAGGAATAGAAATACTGACTAAGGTACCAGAAAAGTAGACCAGGGAAACAGGTAAACTAACTGAATGCCTTCATCATTTCTTCCTCTTCTGCAAATCTAATCCCTGAGTCTTATCCCTATCTCTTCAACAGAATACCTGCAGCATCCTTCTTTACAATTCTGACCACATGTCCTATAGATCCTAGAGGCCATCCCCTCTATAACATGATACTTCCTTCCAGTCACCAACCCTATCAGTGACTCCCTGCTTACCCAGAGACTACTCATATCAAGAAAACAGGAAAGATGTTTTTCCCTGCCCTTCCATTCCTCTAGACCTAACATACCAATCTCATCCCCAGCACCTTGATGGTTTCTCCCAATCTAAGAAGATGAAGTAGGAAGATCCTGGATGAACAGTCTGCTCTCCTCACTTCTGAAAACACCTTCAGATTCTTAGCCTATCCACAATCTTAAAGTGCCAGCTCCCAATACCCAGAAACACACCTCTAGTGGCCATAACTATTAAGGCTAAAGAATATGTTTTACTACACAATACAGAGGCACCATATACTCTGAAAATCAAGAGAGAAAACAGAAACTAAGAAACAAAACACCTGCTTCTGCCCAGTCTTGCTGCTGGGGCAGACCCCTAGTTGGTCTGCTTCCGTGAAGACTCCATATCCTGATCCATCCTAGAGGAGCTGCTGCACTCTGAAGACCTCCCAGGAGATCTACTGCAGCCAGGGCAACAGATCAGCAGCTTCTCTGCCCCTGTGAAGAACCCCAAGTTGGAAGGCCCCACAGGTGGTCTGATACAGCCAGGGCTACAGGCCTTCCAGGAGACCTGAAGCAACCCAGGGACAAAAGAGGCAGATTCCATATAGTCACCCAGATCAACAATCACCAGGGATATCCAGATTGCTAAAGGCAAGCACAAGACCATGAGCAACAGAAGCCAAAATATGTGGTCATCATCAGAACCCAGTTTTCTCACCACAGCAAGCTCTAATACACCAACACACCTAAAAATCAGGAATCTGTCCTAAAATCCTCTAGAAGATAAAATCATGAAGATAAAAGAGTCCTTTAAGGAGGATATCAATAACTCACTAAAAGGAATACAGGAAAACACAGGTAAACAGGTGAAGGAATTGAATAAAGCAATCCAAGACCTAAAGGTGGAAGTAGAAACAATAAAGAAAACACAAATGGTGGCAAACCTGGAAATGGAAAACCTAGGAAAGAGGTCAGAAATTACAGATGTAAGTATTACCAACAGAATACAAGAGATAGAAGAGAGAATCTCAGGTGTTGAAGATACGGTAGAAGAGATTGACACAACTGTCAAAGAAAATTCAAAATATAAAAAACTCCTAACCCACAGAATCCAGAAAATTCAGCACACAATGAGAAGAATAATCAACATAGAGGAGAATGTATATTCCCAGTTCAAAGGACCAGAAAGTGTCTTCAATAAAATCATAAAAGAAAACTTCCCCACCCTAATGAAAGAGATGGCCATAAAGGTATAAGATGCCTATAGAACACCAAATAAATGCGACCAGAAAAGAAAATCTTCTTGTCACATAATTATCAAAACACTAAATGCACAGAGCAAAGAAAGAATATTAAAATCTGCAAGGGGAAAAGGCCAACTATCATATGAAGGTAGACCTATCAGAATTTTCATAGTCTTCTCAATGGAGACTATGAAATCCAGAAGAGCCTGGTCAGAGGTCATGCAGACTCTAAGAGAACACAAATGGCAGCCCAGGCTACTATACCAAACTCTGAATCAACATAGATGGAGAAACCAAAATATTCCAGGACAAAACCAAATTTAATCAGTATCTATCTATGAAGGAAAACTCCAACACAAGGAAGATACTTGCACCAAAGAAAGAACAAAATATTAAGCATCTCACAACAAAGTCAAAAGCCAAGAGCCACAAGCACATAAAACCACCTACAAAAACAAACATATCAGGAACCAACAGTCAGTCATCTCTCTTTAATATCTCTCAATACTAATGGAGTCAACTTATCTATGAAAAGACATAAGCCAACAGACTAGATATGCAAACAAGATCCAGCATTTTGCTGCATACAAGAAACACACCTCAATAACAAAGACAGGCACTATCTCAGAGTAAAAGGATGGAAAAAGGTCTTCCAAGCAAATGGTCCCAGGAAACAAGCAGGAGTTGCCATCCTAATATCCAATAAAAAAACTTTCAACCAAATGTTGTCAAGCGTGATGAAGAAGAACACTTCATATTCATCAAGGGGATAATCCACCAAGAGAAAGTCTCAGTTCTGAACATCTATGACCCAGATGCAAGAGCATCAAAATTCATAAAAGAAACTTTACTAAAACTCAAAACATTCATTGAACCCCACACAACAATAGTGGGAGATTTCAACACCCCACTCTCACCAATGGACAGGTCATTGAAACAGAAACTAAAGGGAGACACAGTGAAATTAAAAGAGGTTATGAACCAAATGGATTTAACAGATAGCTATAGAACATTTCACCCTTAAACAAAATATACACCTTCTTCTCAGCACCTCATGGTACCTTCTCCAAAATCTACATATAGTTGGTTAAAAAACAACTCAACAGATACAAGAAGATTGAAAAAATACAATATATTCTATCACTATGGCTAAAAGCTGATCGTCAATAACAGCAAAAACTACAGAAAACCCACGTGGAAACTGAACAATCCTCTACTCAATGACAAGTTGGTCAGGAAAGAAATAAAGAAATAAATTAAAGACTTCCTGGAATTTAATGAAAATGTTGACACATCATACTCAAACTTATGGGTCACAATGAAAGCAGTGCTAAGAAGAAAGTTCATAGCACTAAGTGCCCTGGTAAAGAAACTGGAGAGATCTTACACTAATAACAGCACACCTGAGAGCTCTAAAACAAAAGATGCAAACTCACCCAAGGGGAGTAGAAGGCAAGAAATAGTCAAACTCGGGGCAGAAATCAACCAAATAGAAACAAAGAAAATAATACAAAGAATCAACAAAACCAAAAGCTGGTTCTTTGAGAGAATCAACAAGATAGAAAAACTCCTAGCCAAACAAAGTAAAGGGCTAAGAGGCAGTATCCAAATTAATAAAACTAGAGATGAAAAGGAAGACATAACAACAGAAATGGAGGAAAAGAAAAAAAAAATCATCAGATCCTACTATAAAAGTCTATATTCAGCAAAACTGGAAAATCTAGATGAAATGGATGGTTTTCTAGACAGATGCCACATGCAAAAGTTAAATCAACAACAGGTAAACTATCTAAACAAGCCCACATCACACAAGGAAATAGAAGAAGTCATTAAAAACCTTCCAACCAAAAAAAAAAAAAAAAAAAAAAAAAAAAAAAAAAAAAAAAAAAAAAAAGCCCAGGTTTAGATGGATTTAGTGCAGAATTCTACCAGACCTTCAAAGAAGACCTGATAGCAATTTTCCTCAAACTTCTACCTAACTCATTCTGAGATGCCACAATTACTCTGATACCTAAACCACACAAAGACCCAACAAAAAAAAAGAGAACTTCTGACCAATCTGCTTATGAATATCGATGCAAAAATACTTAATAAAATTCTTGCAAACTGAATTCAAGAACACATTAAAATCATCATTCACCACAATCAAGTAGGCTTCATCCCAGGGATGCAAGGTTGGTTTAATATATGAAAATTCACTAATGTAATTCATTATATAAACAAACTCAAAGAAAAAAAATCAAATGATTATCTCTTTAGATGCATAAAATGCATTAAACAAAATACAACACCCCTTTATTTTAAAAGTATTGGAGAGATCAGGAATTCAAGGCCCATACCTAAACCTAATAAAAGCAATTTACTGCAAACCAACAGTCAATATCAAATTAAATGGAGACATACTTAAAGCAATCCCACTGAAATCGGGGACAACACAAGGATGCCCACTCTCTCCATATCTATTCAATATAGTACTTGAAGTGTTAGCTAGAACACTAGGACAACAAAAAGAGATCAAGGGGATACAAATTGGTAAAGAAGAAATAAAGTTATCACTATTTGCAGATGATATGATAGTATACATAAGCCACCCCCAAAATTCTACCAGAGCACTTGTCCAGCTGAAAAATAACCTCAGCCAAGTGCCCAGATATAAAATTAACTCAAATAAATCAGTAGCCTTCCTTTATACAAAGGATAAACAAGCTGAGAAAGAAATTAGGGAAACAACTCCCTTCAAAATAGCCACAAATAATATAAAATATTTTAGGGTAACTCTATCCAAACAGGTGAAAGACCTGTATGACAATAACTTCAAGTCTAAAGAAAGAAATTGAAGAAGATCTCAGAAAATGGAGAGATCTCCCATGATCATGGATTGGCAGAATTAACATAGTAAAAATGGCCGTCATACAAAGGCAATCTATAGATTCAATGCAATCCCCATCAAAATCCCAACACAATTCTTCAAAGTCATTTAAAGAGAAATTCTCAAATTCATGGGGAAAGGCAAAAACAAAACAAAACAAAACAAAACAAAACCCAGAATAGTGAAAACAATTTTTAACAATAAAAGAACAGCTGGGGCAATCACCATCCCTGACCTCAAGCTTTACTACAGAGTAATAGTGATAAAAACTGCATGGTATTGGTACAGAGACAGACATGTTGATCAATGCAATAGAATTGAAGACCCAGAAATAAAACCACACACTTATGTTCACTTGATCTTTGACAAAGAAGCTAAAAATCAATGGTGAAAAGAAAGCATCTTCAATAAATAGTACTGGTCTAACTGGCTGTCTGCATGTAGAAGAATGAAAATAGACCCATATTTGTCACCTTGTACACAGCTCAAGTCCAAGTGGATCAAGGACCTTAACCTAAAATTAGATACATTGAATCTAATAGAAGAAAGTGGGGAAAAACTTTGAACTCATTCACACAGGGGGAAATTTCCTAAACAGCACTCCAATGGCTCATGCTCTAAGATCAAGAATTGAAAAATGGGACTTCAGGAAACTGGAAAGCTCTGTAAGGCAAAGGACATAGTCAATAAGGCAAATTGGCAACATACAGATTGGGAAAAAGTCTTCACTAACCTCACATCTGATAGAGGGCTAATATCCAAAATATGTAAAGAACTCAAGAAGTTAATCACCAAAAAACAAACAACCCAATCAAAAAAATGGGGTATAGAACTAAACTGAGAATTCACAACTAAAGAATCTCAAATGGGTGAGAAGCACCTAAAGAAATGTTCAAAGCCCTTAGTGATCAGGGAAATGCAAATCAAAATGACCCTGAGATTCCACTTTATACCAATCAGAATGGCTAAGATTAAAACCTCAGGTGACAACACATAATAGGGAGGATGTAGAGAGAGAGGAACACTCCTCCTTTGCTGGTGGGATTGCAAACTGGTACAACCACTCTGGAAATCAATCTGGAGGTTCCTCAGAAAATTGGAAATAGAACTACCTGTAGACCCAGCTATACCACCCTTGAGAATATACCCAATAGATGTGCCATCATGCCACAGGAGCACATGTTCCACTATGTTCATAGTGGCCTTATTTGTGATAGCCAGAAGCTGGAAATAACCGAGATGTCCCACAACAGAAGGATGGATACAGAAAATGTGGCTCATTTTCACAATGGAATATTACTCAGCTATTAAGAACCAGGACATCCTGAGTTTTGCAGGCAAATGGATGGATCTAGAAAATATCATCCTGAGTGAGGTAACTCAGACCCAAAGGGACATACATGGCATGTACTCACTAATAAGTGGATATCAGCCAAGGTAAAAAAAAAATTACAGAATGCCCAAGATACAGTCCACAGAACTCAAAAAGGTTAACAAGCTGAAGTGCCCAAGTGAGGACTCCTCTGTCCTATTTGGGAAAGAGAAGAAAGCAATCACAGTGGGTAGGGAAGGAAGGACCTAGAAGGGAAAGTGGACAGGGTAGGGGGAGTGGGGTCACAGCTACCCTGATACATAAACCACACAAAGACTCAATAAAGAAAGATAACTTCAGACCAATTTGGCTTATGAACATTAACACAAAGAAACTCAAATTCTTCCAAAGTGAATCCAAGATCACACCAAAAACAATATTCACCATGATCAAGTAGGGATGCAAGGAGGCAGGGATCATCAGGGCTGCAGGGATGGTTCAATATATGAAAATTCATAAACATAATCCACTATCTAAACAAATTCAAAGAAGAAATAACCCACATGATTATCTCATTAAGTGCTGAAAAAGCCTTTGACAAAATCCAACACCCCTTCATGTTAAAAGTCTTGCAGAGATCCGAGATTTAAGGCACATACCTAATCACGAGTAAAAGCAATATACAGCAAGTTAATAGCAGCATCAGATTAAATGAGGAAAAACTTCAAGCAATCCCACCAGAATCAGGGACAAGACATAGCTGTCCATTATTTCTTTATCTGTTCAATAGAGTACTTGAAGTCCTAGTTAGAGCAACAAGACAACAAAAAGAAATCAAGGGGATACAAATTGGAAAGGAAGAAGTCAAAGTATCAAGTTTGAGAATGATATGATAGTATACATAAGTGACCCCAAAATTCTACCAGAGAAATCCTTCAGCTGATAAAAAACTTTGGCAAAGTGGCTGGATATAAATTTCACTCATACAAATCAGTAGGATTGAAAATTCATCATAAGTGAGGTAACTCAGACTCAAAAGGACATGCATGGTATGTACTCACTGATAAGTGGATAGTAGCCATAAAGTACAGAATACTTATGATATACCCTACAAACCCAAAGAAGTTAAACAAGAAGGAAGGCCTAAGTGAGGATGTTTCAAGCCCACTTAGAAGAGAGAACAAAATAGTCATGAGGCATAGGAAGGAAGGCATGTGGGTGGGAGAGGGGAGGGGGAAGGCAAATAGGGGAGCAGGATCAGGTGTGAGAAGAGTCAGGAGAGAAGCTCAGAGGGCCAAGAGAATGAATGGAAATCTACAGGTGCAGGGGGTGGGGGGATCTCTAGGCTGTCCCAGAAACCTGGGATGTTGGGAAAAAATCCTAAAAGAACAATAATAATATAAAATAATATACAAAAAATATATTTATATTTTCAAATTAGTAATATTTATTGGGTAAACTTAAGAAAATACAGAGAAAACAAATGTATAAAGAAAGGAGGAAAGAGAATTTATCATTACTGATTCAAATATAATTACTGATATTTGGGGTAACTAGAAATCTCTTCTAGGAAGCCACAAGAAAATTAGTTTTTGAGAGATTGAAAAGGATCATCCTTCAAATCTTGTCCAGATGAAGTTAAGCAAAATATAACCAATATAGACACAAATTTTGGTAATTAAATAATTACCAAACTTTGTAACTTCTGAGTTTTAAGCATAAAAAGAGTAGGGACTTAAGAAATAGATGACTTGTGATGAAAAGGTTATTTATAAGAATTAGTGTAGCTTACTCATCCCAGTGGCAGCCTGCCAGTTCTGCTATGATACAAAAGGCCAGTATTTAGAGTATTAAAATAATGTGTTGAGTTCTGACAACATGACATATGCAAGAACGAAACTTGATGAACAGGGATTGAAAAAAACAATTTATGAAAATAAAACATGTGCAAAATGTTAGACACTAGAATGCATCTTTAACCCTGGTCCTGGTTTGTGTGGTCTGTTTTCCTTCATTCTTGCCAACCATCTTTCTAAATAAATAATAAACCTTAAAAGGATAAGAAGTACTTTGTTGAAATGTTGATATCTTTTTTTCCTCCACTTGATCATTATGGACAGTGAATCTAAGGCTAACGATATTGAATTTCGTGGCCGTGGTTTACATTCTCATCCTTGTATCTTCTCTGCATGTTTGGGATCTGGACTTGGAGTTCCCATTAACGACAAACAGAGCTTTGCCTGAGGCTGAGAACTGAAAGATTTCACCAACTGGAGTAGGGACTTGCTCTGCTGGGAATAAGTAAAGAAAAAGCAAGCCAGTTTTTGTTACAGAAAGCAAAAAGGGCTGCCTAGAAGTTGAAATAAAAATAAAACTTTTCCAACTATCTATGTTGTTTGAGGTGTTAACCTAGGCATGATAAAGTTGGTGATTTGACAGTTTTGACAGCATTGCCAGATTCGATTGCCTTTTAGAAATAGTGTCATTTGCAAGCAATACCATTCTATGGTCTTTGTGGTCTTTTCTGAAATGTTTTTTTCTTATCAAGGGTCATGAGAACTTGTCATAGACACCTCACAAAATACTCAGTGTTTAAGAAATTAAGATTTTATGTTGGGCTCTCCCAAGAGAAAAAAGAATCACTAGTGCAAACTTCATCAAATATGACTCTTAGAGAGCAGAACAAAACCACAGAATGAAAAAGAGAATAATTTCATATTTCTCTAAGAATGTTTTATAAAACATAGATCAGAGGTAGTTTCTAGTTGCCTTTCTACCCAAACTCACAGATGCTGGCAATAAAAGCAGAAGAACAGATTATGTTGATTAATCACAAAGGTCATTGTCCTGTTCGGCTGCTCCCTAGGCTCTGTAGGAGACACTGCATTTCTGTTGGGGCAGTCAATTGCTCAGAAAGTCCCTTCCTGCAAGCCTTTTCCTGGGGGAAGGTGAGAAGCCAGGAGTTCTGAAGCCCATTCTATCACTCTGAACTAGTTGTAGTAAGTCTAGGCAGGCAAGCCATGTTATTGCCTTAATCCCTACAATTCCACTTTGAGATCCAAGCCACAATTTACCTAAAGCTGCTGAGAAAAGACAATGTGCTATGGTTTCCTGAGCTAGAGTCTTTTGTTGACCTTGGAGTTGAGATGAGGTCTGAGTCCACTACTATTCCTCCTGGTTTATTGGGGGAATAAAGACATTCTTGAAATATTTTCTTGGAAGGCCCATACTAAAAGTGACTCAGTAAGTGTGTGAAAATTAAGAGGGATCCTAGACTTCTTGAAAAAGAAATTTAGAAAAATGGGGAAAACTAACTTTACAAGATCAAAACCAAACACTAATTGTAATACTGAGGTACAGAGTTAATGTTGCATTATATATAACAGGAAGAAACAAAATCAATAGCTTGTTTCTCAGTGAAGAGCAGCAAGGGTGATATATAAATGCAATAGTGCTTGCAGCAGAAAAGAAAATTAAAATTTCAAGTTGATTCAAAAGAAAGTCTTAGAACCCTTTACCTTGAAAGCAGTGTTTTAAACTAAATTAGACACAAATTGTGCTTCTGTAGGAGTCACTGGACACAAACACATAACGTGGATTTTCTGCACCTATTATTGTTGTGATAAATCTCCTCCCATATATGCCCCAAACACAACACAATTAATATGATTACATGTTGTGCACCTAGATTGGGCAGATTTACCGCTACACTACCATCTTTCACATCTATGAGACCCCTTATAACTTGCGGTTTCTCCAGGCCATGTGCTTCTGCCCTGCTTTTCTTCTTCTTCCTCCTCCTCCTCCTCTGCATCTTCTCCCTCTTCCATTTTCTCCTTCTCCTTCTAATCTTCCACTCCACCTTTCCCTTTTATCTGCCCAATCATCAGCTCTCCTTTATTTTACAAATTAAGGTGGGAAGCAGGTTTACAGGAAATCACCAGAGTGCTGACTTATTCCTTGTTCACAGCCACTCACAAGAGAACAGAATTAACCTCAAATATAATTTAGCCCCAGGGCTATCCACAACATATATGTCATACAGTTTACAATTCCAAATACTTGCTCTTTTACCTAAAGGAGTTAGAAAAATTTACTTAGCCTATTGGTTTATTATGAATTATTGCTCTTTAAAATTCAGAAAAATGGTTGAAGTGGAAATTTCTTGTTTCTTTGGAGATTGAGTTGTGTCATGTGACATTTTTCTGGAAAATATCTTATGAGAGGATGTTTTTGTTGACGCAAGACACATCGGCAGATGTTTTGTTGAGAAAAGATATGTGGTGTTTTTCTGAAAGCTACCTGGAGTTTGGAAAGGGTGTGAATATACCCCAACAAATAGTGGATGATGCTGTGTGGCATTGGTTCATCTTGTCACTCTTTGCTGGTCTTTGCAGGGCTTTGCTGACACTGGTGATCATGATGCTGTATGACATTGGTTTCCCTTGTCTTCTTCACTGATCACCCTCTGTCATTACTTTGTAGAGAGAAATGTATCAAAGCACCTCTGGTGGTGTTCTGCTATCCACTTGGGCTGATTGGCAGAGCCTCTCAGTTTCTTCTGGATCAAACTGCCATTGCTAATTTGTGAAAGGTGTTCGCCAGTGGATTGAGCTACTGCTGCTGATTTGTGTGAACTGAATTGCTGATATTCTGAAAGTGCAGATTGGACCTGCACCAAAGCGCTATTTCTAAACAGGTCCATATCCACCTTTACCCTGTTAACCTTTCCTCTCCACTATCTCCGGTGGGTGGTGGGTTAGAAGTGAGTTTAAAGCATTATAAGTACATTTATTAAAGTAGGTTTTGAACGATATAAGCCTACAGAGGGCCCTGAAACAAACCTTACCCCTGTGTGGAATGTGACAGCCCAGAGAGAAATCCTTGATGGTGTGAGGTAAAGTGGTGCCCTCTGGAAAAGAAGCATCTGATTGGTAAGCCAGGTTGTTCTGGAAAGGAGAGAGAAGATGCAAATGCCTATGTGAGCCTCAGTGTAAGACTTAGACGCGGTACTCTAAGCTATAAACTGTCATTGAAAGGGACCCAGAAGTTTATCACGGTAAAATGACCAAGGAGCAGAAGTTCTGGTAAGAGCAGAAACCCAGAAAAGAAAAAGCCAGAACCTTGGAGTAGGATTATGGTAGTTTGAAAAAAGATGTCTCAAATAGGCTTATATAATTGACTATTTAGTCATCAGGCAGTAAACTCCAGTAAGATTAAAAGGATTAAGAAGTGTGGTCTTTTTAGAGAAAGTATGGCACTTTGGGTGGGCTTTGAAGTTTCCAATGCACATGGCAGCCCCCCTCCCCATCTCTTTCTCTGCCTGCAGATCATAATGTAGCTTTCAATGGCTTCTCTAGCACCATGATTGCCATGTTTCCCAACTGGAATAATGGAATAACCCTCTGAAATTGTAAGCAAGCCCCCAATTAAATGCTTTCATTTATAGTAGCTGCCTTGGTCATGATGTCTTTTCATAGCAGAAAAAGAGTGACTAAGACAAGGGGAAAGATTCCACTTAAGAAGACGGGCCACCAGAACTCAGATCATAGAACAATATCTCTAAGGCTATACCAGAAGCCCAACAATAAGGCAAAGTCCAAAAGGCCCCCAGATTACCAACAGAATATAAGGTTGCTAAGAGCAAAGGCAACTCAGGGGAGAGGCAGCAATAGACCAACATGAACTGAGCAGTTCTGATGGAGTAGATGGTAAAAGAATAGGTATTGAAAGAGCAGGTACCAGAAGAGTGAGTGTCCTTCAGATGTGAATTGAATTTACTTCAGTGGAGGTTGTAGAGCTAGCATCAAAGAGTGAAGATAGGTCTTAATTGCTTTCTTTGGATATCAGTAAACTTAATCTAGCTAAGTAGATTTTGAGTTTTGCCCATGAAGATGTTGTGACATACCCAGGAAGGTAAGAGTTTGGCTATTAAAAAGGCTATACAAGTCCAGGATAATTTTGGCTTTGGCCCTATAACGTTTTGACTTTTTACTTTTATCATTGAAGTTTTATATTTAATATTAAAGTGATAGAATGGTGCATTTTATAGAATCAAAGGAAGTAGGTGAAGGCAACAGATGTTCCAATTCAGAATAGAAGAGTTTAAGTATAGGGACTCCCACGATGGCTTATCTAAGATAGAGAGTCCAGGTGAATGGGCATGTCTTTTCCATAGTCTTGTCAGATATAAGATTAGTTATTTTCATCACTAAGGAGCAACAAAGCAAGATGTTAAATAGCTTGTGAATTAAAGGATTTAAGGAAGAGAGAAGTAGGGAGTCAACTTACTAGAGACAGTTCATTAATTGACTATTAATCCAGAGGACTGAAGATCATAGGCATGATGAAATTGTCTGTAATGTGCCAAATTTAGATTAAGTTTTTGACAAGTAAAACCAGATCCATGGTCACTGTGTAATTTAGAATTTAGAGAAATCTAGTTATAGGCTATGAATATCACTTAGAAATGGGATAAAACAAAATCTTGATTTTTTTGTAAGAGAGTTTTACAGAATCAGACTCCAGTTTTATTTGGATGTAACAAAATTTTAACTTTCAAGGTTATGAGTAATTAAGTTAGAATTGCTGTAATTATTCTTTACCTATTTTACATAACAAAAATATGTTCTGTAAACATATTTTCTTTAACTTATTCATCAAGTATATGTGTTTTATATCTTTTAAATTTTAAAATGTTTTTTATTCATAAAATTTAAACTTAATATGAAAATATTAACAAATCTTATTTGAAGCACAGAAAACATGTATGTTTTATTTTAGATATTGAAAAATCATGAGTATAGGCAGAACATGGGAATCATTTTAAATATACTTAAAATGATAAGTGTATATGCAGTTTTAAGAAATTAACCCACCTTAAAATATTTATTCACACATATATCGCACACACTCATACATATGCATCTATTCACATGCACACATCTTAAAATCAAGTGCATAGCAAGCAACTCTGTAATCTTAACAGTGGCCACAGGTTTTATAACATAAATACAATTAACATACATGTAGTACAATACATTCATGAGCACATGACAAACACCTGTATCACCTCAAAAGGATAGTGTACAACTTTTACATCTGGGCAAACTATGAGTCTTTATGAGAGTTTCACAGTATAAGGGAGATGTGCTTGGAGTCAGTTTGGTCTCCCTCTGTAAAAACACTATATTGTTTGTAGCAAGGCTAAAAATTGAATTTCAAGACCACAGGGAAAGCAAGGGCAGGGCGAGAAAAAGAGACATATATGACTGAAAGCATCCACCAGTGAGAGAGGCACTTTGGAAGTCTGCAGACAGGACATAAACTAGCTCTCTCTGTGTCTTTCTCTGCCTGCCTGCCTGTTTGTCTGTCTGTCTGCCTCTCTCTCCCTCCTCCCATCCCCCTACATCTCCCCTTTTCCCTCATTCTCTTTCTTTCTCCTTCTTTTCCCCTTTCCCTCCCTCTTTCTTCCTTCCTTCCCTCCCTTCCTCTTTCTTTCTTTCTTTCTTTCTTTCTTTCTTTCTTTCTTTCTTTCTTTCTTTCTTTCTTTCTTTCTTTCTTTCTTTCTCTAATGTAACTTAGCAGGTCATCATGAGAAGAGTCCCCAGTCTGCTCACCATAAAAATTTTGTCCACTGGACAAAGGAGAGGAAAAAAGGAAAAGTTAAAAAGTTTCCCCTTGGGCCTGAGATTGGTCCTGGCTAGGAGTGATTTAAAGTTATGAGATTAGGCCATCCATGAGCATTTCTCACAGCCAGCCAAAATGAGGAATCTATAGAGGGACAGTGACAGATATTGGCTAGTTGGGAAAAATTATATCATGTAGTGAAAACGGAATAACTTTTCAAAACCATGTGGCCAGGCAGGGCTAACAGTACTTAAAGTCAAGTCCATTGTCCTCTCCATTCCCCTCTAGCAGGTCTATTGATGGTTCTTGTATTGGTGTTCATTTCAAGAGATTGCTATCCACGTACATTTGTGTGACATGCTGGTTGGTGTCCTGATTGAAATAAATAGACTAGAACCAAATGGTTATTAAAGGTTATTAATAGGTCTGAGCTACACATAACTCTGATGCTTGTTGTCTGGCTTTTGATATATGGCAGGCTAGTTTTTTTGTTATGTCTCTGACCATGCTGGACTAGTTTACAACTGCCTTTGAATATGCCCATGTTAACAGAGTGGATGGAAAAGCCAAAGATGCTCATTGTGCACAAGGAAAGAGTCATAGCCAGCAGTTCTTTAGAGTTAAGTAAGTGATTGGCAAGATTCAGTTTGTGATTTAGGTATTTAGAGATAAAGATTGACCACGGTGAAGAGAGGCAGGGCATGAACTCTTGATAAGTGAAGGCCAGGAAAGAGGATCAGAACCCCAAGAGTAGGACATAGAGCCCAGTAAAGGAGAGTAGCCACCAAAATTCTAGCAAATCCCCAGGGGTTTACTAGAACCCTGGCAGGAGGGCAAAAGCTCTGGCTGGAGGGCCGAGAGAAAGCTGTCCTGGAGAAATCCATGGTGGTTTACCTTTCAAGTGCCAGGGTTCGAACACTATATTTTTCCAATATTAACAATGTTTTCCAGGCTTGATAGAGAGCTGCACTGAGACTCATTCCAAGGGAGACATCCTTTAGTAAACCTGGCTACTCACAGAAGACCAAGCTAGGCTAGGAAAACCAACAGCAAGACTTCTTTTATTTCCCTTTTAGGATCTTATTTTCTAAACCCATAATAGGGAATCTATGACCCCCAGTTGGGCATCAAACAGAAAAATGGCTGCAAAAGCATGTTGAAAATAGGAATTATTCTGCCATTAATGGCAACTTTTAAAATGTGGAGGGAATGCTCAAACATTTAAAAGTACTAAAAGGAAACTTAGGAAGGCACACTGGTCAGCTCTCCAGCAGTTACTGGGCTGTAAGGATTTGTTGTTGGTGTTGCAATGTTTGCTCTCATTTTCTAAACTTCTGCTTTGTCCATTGTCTCACATCTTAACTACCTGATTGGTCCCAGAGAAGGACCCCAGAGGTTCACTGAGCTGTGTCGCAGAAACGAGTGAAACAAAATTTATACTTAGAAACAGTGAAGGTTAGGCTGGAGTTAGCATATCACACCTGACAATAAACCAAAGGGCTCCCCAAAAACTTTGTAACATTTTAATGTGATTTAAAATACCAAATCATTCTCAAATTTCATGGTGACTAAATAGCACATGCTTAACTAAAGCCAGCCTGTTGCTTGCTTGTTTGCTTTTTGACCCCACATTATTGTGTAACGTGAACAGTTGTTTCCAATTAGTTTGTGGTTTTCAGCCAGTACAACAGTCCAGACTGTGCCAGGAGGGTCTGTGAGAATTGACAATGTGTGTGGACATCGTTTCTTCATTAGTTTTTCCAGCATCACTTGATGTATGCAAGAAGATATTGTAAAATGTATAAAGGTCTACACTTTGGTTTTCTCTTCAGTTGTATGCTCCAGTGTGGGTTCATGGTAAACAGATAATCAAATCCAGTAATTATCCCTGAGTTACTTACCATAGAATTCATCAGCATTTACATTTGAGTGTCAGGATGGGTGTCCTTAAAGTTCTGGGAACTTGCTTGAGACAGAGAAGTTCAGAGGATCTGAAAGAACTAGGGCCTTCTCTAGTTTCCTAGCAACAGCTTGAAAAGTCAACAGCAGTCTTTCCAATTCCACCAGTACCACAAACACACTATCAACCCTAGTATAGCACAGTGCCTGCTGTGGATGGCTGCTCAATGTGTTGTAGCTCTGCCATCTTTCCAACTTCTACAAGTTTAAAAACAAAGCAAAAAAGCACATTAAGCAAAAAATACATTATTTTCAGATGCTCAGTAGAAAGGAACAGTATTCACACAGAGTAGTAAATGAAACAAGAAAGACTATAGTAAAAGCCCTAACATTGTTACTCTTGATAACATGAAAGACGTGTTACTGTTCAATGGTTTTATCTTCTGCACTTTCTCTCATGGCCATGAAGACCTGTGAAGACCTAGCTTCCAACTACAAATCTAAAATCAAGTAAGTTTCCTCGTTCCTTTATCTACAGTGGAAAAGAATAGACATGACATGTTCGTTCCTCTGAGATGCTGCCTTAATTTGAGTGGGGAATTCCTTGAGGCCATGTTCAAATGTGCTGAACATCACACATTTTTATAAGTACAGATCGAATTAGATACTATGAATCTGAATTATAGCAATAGTCTGAGTACCATTTAAAAAAATCAGATTTAAGAGATGGCTTTCATGTGCATGGCTAATGTCAGCTTGGAGCACCACAGTGCTTCATGCTGGGATGATCAAAGGTGACTGGAGAGTGGAGTCCTGGGAAAGTCAACCTGGGGGATGGATATCCTAGGGTGTTCAAAGCATTTCTAGGCATAGTAATCTTGTCCTTTAAGAATTGTTCAAAGTAAATATGAATCCCACTCCTATGCAGTGTAAATATCATTTTTCCTTGCCATTCAATTCAAAAATCAATTAAAAATTAAAACTCATATGTTAAGAAAAACACAGAAATCTAAGGGACTGCTGTGACGTAGAAACAGAGTTTACAAGTGGAAACTCAACAGATAAGGAGTATTCAAGATGCTTAAAAGTCACCACAAATCAGCACAGAGCTATTAGGGTTTCCCGCTTTTGTCATCTTTTAGAGCAACGGTAGCATAACCTAAGAAAACCATAAAGAAGATGGTGATGAGGCCTGAGAGGTGGCACGTGCTATGCTTCCAGAAGACCTGAATTAGGTTCCTGACACCATGGTGGGCAGCTCACAACCACCTATGTCTCCAGCTCTAGATCTGTCACCTTCTTCTCTCTTCTGTGGGCACCTGTACATCACACATACCCATACACCAAACATAAATTAGTTTCTATTTTAAGCATATAGAGCCTAGAGCAGAGATGGAGGCTTCTAGGCTTCTTTAAGACACACCACACAACTGCAGGTATTTGAAGTAATAAAAGGAAATTTTTAAAGTCCTAGCCCAGGAAATAATGCTTAGATCAGAAAAGGTAGGATGCATCCATATATCACATGTACTGTGATTTTAAAGGCCACCCTAAGGAAAAGCAACCAACAATAGAGTTGGAGAATGTGTGCTGATTATTTTTGTACAGTTTCTTTTGGATTGCTGTCAAAGAGACAACATGATGAAGAAAACTTGTAAAAGAAAGCATTTCATTGGGGGCTTGCTTACAGTTTCAGTGGGTGAGCCCATGATTATCATGGGGAGCATGACAACAGGTAGGCAGGCATAATGATGGAGCAGTAGCTAAGAGCTTACATGTGATCCACAGGCATGAGGCAGCAAGAGAGGCAGATACCTGAGAATGGTCCGGGCTTTTGAAACCCCAACCCCAACAACACCTTGGCACCATGACACATCTCCTCCAATAACATTACACCTCCTAAATGTTTCCAAACAGTTCCACCAACTGTAGATGAAGCCTTCAAACATATAAGCTTATAGGTTCCATCTCCTTCAAACCATCCCACACAGACTTAAAATTCATGGCAGTTTACCTCTGAGGATATAAAAGTCAACCATGTTTGCTACTTAGCATTTAGTGGAATATATGTATATATATATATATGTGTGTGTGTGTGTGTGTGTGTGTTTGTGTGTATGTATATATATGTGTGTGTGTATATGTATATATAAATATATATATATATAATATATATAAAGTACTCATTTAAAATCAAATTTTGGCATTAGGTTTATGGCAAAAGTCTTATAAACTTTATGAAATATGGCTTTGAATTTTTCCTAAAAGAAATTTCTACCCTTTTCTAGCTCAAAATAAGTTTTCCTTTTTAATGTTTGATCATAAATAATGTTAATGCATTTAAAATGTATTTATCAATATCCTAGGCATAATCAATTTCTTCCTGGTATTTTTTTTTTTTTTGAGACAGGGTTTCTCTGTGTAGCTCTGGCTGTCCTGGAACTCACTCTGTAGACCAGGCTGGCCTCAACTCAGAAAAATATGCCTGCCTCTGCCTCCCAAATGCTGGGATTAAAGGCATGTGCCACCACTGCCCTGCCCTTCCTGTAATTTTTAAGAGGCTCATATTGAAATAAATCACTATTCTGTCTGCTCACCTTGCCATGCCTTCAAAATAATTCCAAATGTTTTATTCTTTTCAAAGTGTTAGTAATACAAGATGAAAGTTTGGTCTTATATTATTAAATGTATAGAGTCTGTGATCTTTAAGTATACAGCTATTTTAGAATTCGCTAAACTATAACACTATTAGAGAGATATTCTGATGCCTTGAGCACAGAACCATTTGACCTAGATTTTGAGGACCACGGACTCTATTTTGAAATCAAAACAGTGATATGGATGGAATCACTGCTGCTCTACTGGGAAAAATATGTTTGGGAGCATTTACTACTTGAAAGTGAAAAGGTCAGCTTAGTTACTTTGGGAAGGTCATGAAACACTTGCCCCTCAGAAAGGGATAGGCTACTTAACAATTCTCAGACAATAGGGTGGAACTGCTCTGTGGGTGGGGACACATTCCGCAGGACAAACCCTTGCCAACCTTCTGACAGGGAAATCCTTGTGACCTCATTCCCTAAAGACCAATCAGTTTCAAGGGTGCACTGTTTCGCCAATCATATTGTGCCTAGTCGCTGATGCTCTATTCTGTCCCTGGAAACCACATAAAAACTCGCTGACCGCTGACCTGGTGCTGGTGGTTGCCGCCTCTCCTTTGGGTCTAGGATGACCCCAGTGCACTGGAACAATAAATTCTTCTTACTTTTTGCATCGATCCCAGCTCCACATGGTGTACTCAGGGGTTCCCCAGTAAGCTAACGCTCCCCAGAGTCTTACAAAAGATGTGGTTGAAATGGGAGGAGCAACACCGAGAGCCACAGTAGTAGCTAAGATTCCCTTGTACTTCCTTCTAGCATGGTTGTCTGGTGAAAACAAAACCAAAAACTGAAACAATAATAAGACAACAAAACAAAACAATAAATTCTCTCTCTGTTTCCCCAATCTCCCAGTCTTGCCCCTCCCCACATTCCTCACATTATTTCAGCCCCCAACTCCAGGAGACACCACCTGCTAAAACAGAAGCCATGCCTTGTGGAGAGCCGTGACTCGAGCAATAGCGTGCGTGCTGTGAGCAATCGCCATTATAAGATGGCGCTGGCTTCCACTGCGCCTAACTAGTAAACAAGCCTTATGCGCAAGTGCAAGAGTGAACTCACGCCTAGTCACTGCCCATCTCTCCGAGTAGTAATGGGGTGATGGGAGAGCAATGAATCAGGAGTTGTCACGCCACATCAGGTGCTGAAACATCACACTGCGGGGCTATATAAGCAGCGCCATTTTCCCGGTTCGGGGTCTTCCCTCCTGATAAGTAAGCAATAAAAGCTTTGCCGAAGAAGATTCCGGTTGTCCTGAGTGTGTTCTTGCTGGCGGGGACAAAAGCTCGGGCAATAATGCCTGTCAGAAAATCAGGTAGGCTGCTCACGGATCTTTTCTTCCCTCTCTGCTCCCCGAGTCTTGTCCTTAGGGCTATAACACAAAAGCAGCTTCAGTCCTCTTTCCACCCTGCGCATCACTCTCTCCTGTGGATCCCACAAAGGTAGAACAACCCCTCCTAATCTCCCCTTCCCCATTTGTTGTTTTGTTGTAGACACCAACTCCAGAAGCCACCTGCTGCTAACCTCAGGGCAGCTTCTCCCAGAGCTACAAGATGGCTGAAGACAGACCCACATCTCTCTTAATGCTCTTGAGATCCAATTCTCCTAGTCTTATCCCCAGCTCTGGAGCTGGAAACCTGCTGTGGTATCTCTTTCCTATCTGATCCTATCTCTAACCGATTAAAAAGAACTTTTTCTCCAACATTCCTTTCCTCAAATCATCCCTGTTACCAAGCCTCCAATACCAGCAGGCATTCCCTGTGAACACATCAGCTGAACAAACCGGATAAACAGAAAACATAGACGTGACCTTCTCTAAAAATCCAGAGAGGAAACAGAAACCAAAGAAATCTGTAACCATTTAAATTATCTAATGTGTATACCAATAAAGACAAAGGAAGCATAAACTGAGGTAAAATCCAGTGGGCTCACATAGAAAATATCTATTTACGAGCCTGATTGTACAACTAAACTGCTAGCTCTTTAGAAGTCTCTGTGTCATTTACAGAGCTAGTCTTCCTTTCTCTTGAGCTCCCCCAAACTGAAGAGGGCTCCTAGAATACTGTTTTACCTGTTTCCTGCCAGCTGCTACTTTGTTATTCCTGCAAGCCCAAAGAGAAATTCCCTATCTCTTACCAGGAGTTCCTTCCTTAAAAGTTCTTCAAAAGCAAAGTCACCCAGTTGACTTTGCATCAGATCACAAAACAAAGAATTTAAGACCTCTCCCTCTTAAAAAACTTGCCTTAAAATAGGCAGGAACTTTTCATTCTTCAGCATTCTTTTAGAGACACACTTAAATTGCATCTCTTCAGGACACAGTTTAACTAAATCCAACAAATGAAATATCTATGTAAGCTTTTGTACTTTGCTAACAATTAGGTTTTCTATGTAAAATAATCAAAACAGAAAGCCATCCAACAAAGGTCAGAACTTAGACATATAGTCATCCCAAATCCAGATGCCCAGATACCAGGGTAAAAACACAATCAAAACATTCAGGGAAATATGTCTCCACTAGAGCAGAGCCTCCACCACAGCAGGCCCTGAATATTCCAACAGAGCTGAGAAACAAGGAAAAAAAAAAACAAAAATAAAAACAAAAAAACCAAACAAACAAACAAAAAAACTTAAACTGACTATGTGAAGAAGATAGAGGTCCTTAAAGAGGAAATGCATAAATTCCTTAAAGAAACTCAGAGGGGGAAAAAAAAACAAACCCCACAAACAACTGGATGAAATGAACATATCCCTTAAAGAAAGCCACGAAAATACAAACAGTTGAAGGAAATGAATAAAACTATTCAAGACCTTAAGTGGAAACAGTGAAATAGAGAAAACACAAACTTAAATTCTGGAAATGAAAAAACATGCATCCCAACAGGAACAACAGAGGTCAGCTTCACCAACAGAACACAAGAGATAGAAGAGAGATTCTCTGGTGTTGAAGATACAGCAGAAGAAAAGAGTATATCAGTCAAAGCAAATGTTAAATCTAACAAACTCTTAACACAAAAAACATTAATAAAATGTGGGACACTATGAAAGACCAAACCTAAGAATAATAGGAATATAGGGAGTGTAAGAATCCCAGCTCAAGGGCTCAGAAAATGTTTTTAACAAAATCATAGAAGAAATATTTCCTAACCTAAAGAAGGAAATGTCTACAACGGTGCAAGAAACACACCAGATTTTACTAGAAAAGAAATTCTCCTTGTAATATAGTACAGATGTGATCCGATGGATTAGAGCAGAGCAGAGGGTAGAGCTAACCATATGGCATGATGTAGTGTCAGAATTAGTCAGGTTAAGTTTAGTAGCTGGAAGACTGCTCTAGCCAAAAGGCCTAAGCTTTAAAATATTAAAAACTTCCATGCCATTATTTATATCACTGGTTGGTTTGAGATAGTCCCCCTAGAACTATTGGTCTAAAAAAAGATCAAGAAAATTATTCCTAAAGGTTTTTGCTATACTCAAAGATCAGTGCCTTTTCCAGTCATCATCAGAGAGGTTTCCTCCTGCAGCAAATGGGAACAGAGGCAAAGAACCACAATGAGACATGATGTGGAAAAATCTAAATTGTATGACTTCATCGAATATCTCCCCTCGGAGCTCAGGGAATCCTGCAGTAGAGGAGATCAAAATACTGAAGAACTAGTGGGGGTGCATGATACCAGGGATCAAGGCCCTTTGAATCAAGGAGGCAAAGTGCAAATGAACTCACAGAGACCAAAGCAGCAAGCAGAGTCCACACCAGTCTGCATCAGTTCTTCTACACATACATTATTAGCATAGTGGTTTTGTGGGATTCCTGACTCTTGTGCCTCTCTTTGGACTCTTTCTCCTGTTGGGTTTCCCTGTACAACGTTGATGAGATAGTTTTTAGTCTGATGTTCTATTTTGTCATAATTGGTTGTTATTTTTTAGAAGCCTATTCTAGTCTAATGAGAGGCAGAAAAAGAGTGGAACTGGAGGGGAGGAGAAGTGGGGAGGAACTGAGAAGAGTAGAGGGAGGGGAAACTGTAGAATATATTTCAATAAAAGAAAAACAAAACCCATAATGTACAGTATTTGAAAATAAAGCATCCTAGAACGTTCAGTTTACCCACTTTCAGTTTACAGACATGTCTGTAATTTATCCTCTGAAGAGATAGAGAATCACTGACCTGGGGGGAAAGAACTCAGATGCGATTAAGAGTCTGGGAAGATACTGACATTTAGTTTAGTATTCAGCTGGATGGTAAGAAGTTGTCTACTCCCCAATTCAATTTAAGTCATGTTACAAATATTTGGTGTGTGGTTGGTGAGCTGCAGGTGTTTGGCTCGGGAATGCTGTGGTGCACAAACATACTGTTGGAGCACTGTGGTTATGTGGCTGCCTCACAACAATTCAGATGGAAGCTAAAAGAAAATATTACTTACTACCAAATAATTTACTTCTTTTTCAAAAGTGTCTTTGTGATGCCAAACATCTGGGTGAGAAATAAAAAAGCCATAAAGAGTCCTTTCATAAATTTTCTCTTTACCCATCCAATTATCCAATAACAACTGTTGGGAGCTTTTATATATCTACATCTCTGTTGCTTAGAAGGGGAAATTTTTATGCACACATACCAATATTATTATACAAGTTAAAAAGAATTAAAATGTCACAGAAGGTGTCAACAAAGTGCGATGTCTGACCAGATTATTTTCCTCTAGCTGGTAGTTGTAGATATGTGTGCTGCATATAATGACATTGAGCTGAGGTAATGTAATTGCTGTTATTACATCTGGAGATTAAGTTGTGGAATAGAAATACTTTGGGTTGAAAAACACACAGGAGACATAATCAAAATGCAAATTAGGATACCAATGAGATGAGAGGACAGAATTTCTGAGAGCAGGGTAGGCTTCATTCACGTTGTATGATCAGAATATGGCCAGGGCATTTTCATAAGAATTGGAAAGGGAAGAAAAGCAAATGGTTTGTCCTATGTTTGAGATAAGTTTCATAAGGCTGTCACCCATTAAAAATTTATCAGAAAGTAAAGCTTGGAATGTAGATGCAGTTGTAAGCATCAGAAAGGGGTAAACAGGCAGAGGAGTGAAGGAAGTAGCAGATTTCTAAGGTAGGAAAAGGGAAGAAAGATAACAAAGGTTTGTGTTATAACCAGAGTGGTGTTAAGGGCAGTGTCTGTACTCTATGTCTGCCCATTATGGAATTTAGGCCAGAAACAATATTATTTGAATGTTTATGATGTTCATAGTACCGTAAACCAAATTTGCACACACACACACACACACACACACACACACACACACACACACACACAAATTCAACTTGGTATATACTGCACTGACAATGTTCTTGGGCTATCCAAGTGAAATACAGATCAGTCTTTTGAATATTCATGCTAGAGAGCTGTCAAGATGAGCCTGTTGCTTGGAGAGTTCTACAGACATAGAAATAGGAAGAAGTCCAGGGAGTTTTCAAGAAAATATTTTGTACAGGAAGAGAAATAGAAGATCAAAAATACCAAACAAATTAAACACCACCGATTAAGACACTTGGGAAAATGAAGATGCTTGTACATTATCTAAAAGTACACTTGGATTTTCTCTATCTTTATGGCTTATCAGCATGGGGATATTTGAATCTAAACTTCTGAGATTTTCTTTATTATTAAATGTAGGAATATATGGCTGATTCCTAAGATACAATTGAATGTCTAAATATAAATACTGCACAGTTAGCAAGTATCCTCTCAATTTCTTCTTTACAGTCTGAAAAGTTCAAAAAATAAAAATAAAAGAGACTTTTAGAGCTATTCTCCCTCTTATGGTTATAGTTCACCTAATGTTCTGTGCCTTGGTCCTACTGTGGCACATTTCCGTATTTTACATTTTGGTCTTCATGCCTACTCACTGCACCTCTGCCTGATGTCTTTGTTGGAAATTCTTGCGTACTACCCAAAAAGCCTCCTTTGTGGCGATGACTAATTAATACTGATGTTATTAGACATGTGAGACTTATAAAATTTATAAAATTTATTGCTTGAGAATTTCACGTGTATATGCAATGTATTTTGGTTATATTCACCTCTTATATCCCTTTCTATCTGGACCCTCCCTATGGGCAATTGGGTGTAGCTCAGGAGAGTTGGTACACTGGAAAGTTGTCTACTGGAGCATAGGTTATCCCACTGAAGAAAACTGACTCTCCCTCCCCTAGCAGCCATCAACTGCCAATAATTCTCAACTAGGGGTAGGGCCTCATGAGTATCTTTTCAATCTGTGCTGAAATAATGTCTGGCTTGATCTTGTGTAGGTCTTGTTTAGGTAGACACAGCTGTTGTGAGTTTGGAGGTACAATGTTTTGTAATGGGAAGAAGACACTATTTCACTGTGGTTCTTCTCATCCTCTGGCTATTCCAATCTTTGTGCCCCTTTATCTGAGATGCCTCCGAGCCTCATGGGGAAAGACTGTGATACAGATATTTCATTGAGGGTTGATCACTACATAGCCATGTATTCTCTACACTTATCAGTTATGCTTCTCTGTATTAACCTCTGTTTGTTTCAAAAGGAATCTTCTCTGAAGAGGACTGAGAGTGGCACTAATCTATAGATATGAGGAGGAGTATTGAGAAGGAGGTTTGGTATGTCCATTTATCAAAATAACAATAAATGAATCTCCCCTAATGTATGTGCCCTTCTCAGCCATGAATTCACCCTGAGTTTCCTCCTGTTGAGTGGATCTTAAATCTATTCAGAAAGCTATTGGTAACCCACCATGACTTTCATATCACTATTTCACAAATGGTCATATTTTGCTAGGCTGTTTGTTATTGTAGTTCACAGCATTTGCAACTGGGTAAAACTGCTGATTTGTTTTATCACCCAACAGACTTCATAGCATCTTCTTACACTATTAAGTCAGCAGCTAGGAAGCTTCTGAGTTGGTTTCCCCATGTCCTGTGGTCAAAATATATGGTTTCTTCCTCAATAGAGCCTTACCATCAAGTTCTGGCAGGTAACCAAAAACAACAGTAGACTGTGTTTTGGACTCTGTAGGAGCCCTCTGATCAACAACCTGAAAGGAAGTATCCCAGATCTGGCACTGAGCTCTTTTTGTTTGATAATCTATGGCTTCTGAGAGAAGCATTGACACCCATGTGGAGCTTTTTCAAACACCTTGAATGTTGATCCCACCTTCCCTCACCCCACTGTTTTCTCCCATGCTACCCTCCACTTAAATCTAGTCCCATAATCACCTAACTTATTTTGTGCTTGGAATGCAGGACATTTTAACATCGAAGTTGGAATGATAGGTGGGCTCATGTGGACAGTCCTATAGCCTGTTCTTTGCAATGCTTTTATGTCATTTGTAAAGATGTAATAAATAGGCTTGTGAAGTCACCTCACTCAAGACAGCTCATGAGAACAAACTGAATATGTAGAAAACAGAAAACAGGGTTCATTTACTCAGTAAGTTTTGAATAGATGGGAGTGTAAGTTAATTCTGAAGTCATCTATTAAGGAGATGTACATTATTTTCCTTACCAATTTTGTCTCGTCTAACTGTAAGTGGAGCAATGGATCCCTATCAAGAAATGGTGTGATGGGATTGCAAATAATTTTCAAGCTTAAAAAGCATTCTCATTATGACAGATCATTTGAGTGTGGAAAATATGTCTATATGAGTGAGGCTGTATTACTCAAAACAATAAATAGTTTTATAGGTGTATTAGAAAGTCTAGGAGAACATACTAAAATGATTGACTCAAACATTTTTAAAGATAGATAAATAAATGATGAAGGCATTTAATAGACTAAGATAAAAAAGAATGTAATGTATTTCAATATATGTCATTTCCTACTCTGAGGGTCCATGATTTGCCTAAGAATGATATCCTTGACTCAAGTAGTATGTAAATGCAAAGAGTGTTTTATTCTGCAGAAGTCCAGCATGCTGGGGTTTCCCACTACCAAGATAAAGAGACAATCAAGTGAGCTCTTAAGCTCAATTTAAAGCACAGTGGAGTTCAGGGGTAGATGAACTATCTTACTCTATTTCTGGGCATTCAGGAACCATTATCAGGGCATGGAGGCTGGAAACTGTTGTTGAGGAAAACCAGAGTAGGTGGCCTTATCTTGCTTTATCCCTGGGCATTCAGGAACCATTATAGGGACAAGAAGGCTGGAGCCTGGGGTTGTTTCCATTAGTAAATGACTTGTTTGGGCTTGTCTTGACTTGTCCAGTTCTTAGGCCTAGTCTCCTTAACTGCCAGTTTGAAGTCTGTCATGGAATCAACCTGGCCTTCTCCCTACCATGTGTTATTAAATAAGACTCTGAAAATTATACTTAAGAGTACCCTTTAAGTTCAATGCCTAACATAAGTTTTCAGGTTAAGAACATGGAGGTGGAATAGACTGCATGTATGAAATGGCTTGAGTCCTTGCCCAGAAGTTAAAGACAATTTCTGTATGTAGAGCTAACTGTGGCCTGCTGAGCAGTTGTTGTCTTCTCAGTTAAATACCTTTCTTTTTTAGACAAATGTTGCATGTAATTTTATATAACCCATGCCTGATCTGGCTAGATAGCCACCCACCTGTTAGCCGATGCCCCTCGCACAAATTCTGGCTTTGCCTCTCTAGAGCTCTGAGATTGCTCTCCCATCAGCTCATGCTATACTGTGGTTATCTCTCCTCTGGAGCTCAGTCCTTTGCCCAATCCTCCCATTTCAAAGCCTGGCCAAATTTGTCCCCGGCTATGTTCTTTTACTCTTGCCTACCTGAGTCACTTTGGGGAAAACACCAGACAGCCTGAATATTTAATATCAGCCAGATTTGTATTGAATATTGTATATCAGCCAGATTTGTATTGTATTTATATGCCTATAAAAAGACCATGCAACTCAGTTATAATATTTATAAGCTGCATGCTTAGATTGGGCAGGTACACCACTTGACTACTCTATTCCCCAGCTATGAGATCCCTGGCTACTTGCAGCTCCTTGCCATGTTGTTCTGCTCCATCTTCCACTTACTCTTCCTCCATCTTCCTCTCTCTCCCTCTCCCTCTGTCATGTCAACCCTTTCCTTCTTCCTCTCTCTCCTCTAAAATTTCAAGCCCCACCTTTTTTTCCACTGCCCAATCACAGGCTCTAGCCTTTATTTGACCAGATAAATGGAAGCAGGTTCACATGGAATCACCTAAGTACATGCTCCGTTTCTCTTGGGTGGGGGTGGGGGGCAGGATTAGAATCAAAATACAAACAGCACCAAGGCAATCCACAACAGACAAGTGTAACTTTTCTTATGTTATCAGTGGCTTGAAGAAAAGGAAAAGAGACTGCAGTGATTGTATCTTCTTATTTACCTGTTTTTAGTTTACCTTTGAAACATGATGCAAGATACAAAAGAGCACAAGTATTTGTGTGTTTTAGTTAATGACAAGCAAAATAAGTGTGATTCATCCAAAATTGCACAATAGGGCTGGAGAATGACTCAACAGTTAAGAGCACTTGCCATGCTTCCAAAAGATGGGGTTTAATCCACAGCAGCCATATGGTGTCTCACAACCATCTATAACTCCATCCAGTTCAGGGGACCCAGTGCCCTCTTCTGGACTCTGCCAGTACCAGGCACATGTATGGATAAGGCACATTATACATACAGGTAAAACATTCTCAGGCAAATAATAAAATAGCACAATAAATTTAAAAGCTTTGTAACACTTCTCTCCCTGCTACATGCACTTTGTTTATATTGGGGATCGAACTTAGGGCTTCACAAATGCTAAGCAAACACTTTATCACTGGGCTACCCAACCCCCTGCCCTCTATCTCTGTCTATCTGACCTTTTTTTGTCTCAGTGTCTGAGTAGTAATTATAAAGGGAGCTGCTTATGAGACTCTGAAGAATAAATGAACCTATTATATGGCTAAATCCTTTCTCCATTTTCTGTAGGTAAATATCCAGGGTAAATTGAAGTTTACTTTTAAATAAGGGATCTCATTTGGGGTGAATATTTTTAATCCATTCTTAAAAGAACTGTTTCTTTACTTAAGGTACCCTATCCTTAATAGTTCAAAGAACTGGTTCAGTGTGTAGAAACTGCCTCTCCTCTAATCAAAAGCAAAGACCTGAGTGGCTTATTTTAACGAAAATTTAATTACATGCTTATGTATTACCTAATCCTTTATTCAGATGCCTTTTGTTTTTTTGGAAACTAAAAGATACTCCTTGAGTCTTGAGAACATGAAGCTGTCTCAGCTCTGAACAGAAGAAAGAACCATCCAGAGACTGCCCCACCCGGGGATCCATCCCATATACAACCACCAAACCCAGACACTATTGCATATGCCAGCAAGATTTTGCTGACAGGACCCTGATATACCTATCTCTGTGAGGCTATGCCAGTGCCTGGCAAATACAGAAGTGGAAGCTCACAGTCATCTATTGGATGGAACACACGGCCGCCAATGAAGGAGTTAGAGAAAGTACCCAAGGAGCTAAAGGGGTCGGCAACCCTATAGGAGGATCAACAGTATGAACTAACCAGTACCCCCCAGAACTGTGTCTCTAGTTTCATATGTAGCAGAAGATGGTCTAGTCGGCCATCAATGGGAGGAGAGGCCCTTGGTCTTAAAAAGATCATATGCCCCAGTACAGGGGAATGCCAAGGCCAGGAAGCAGGAGTGGGTGGGTTGGGGAGCAGGGTGGGAGGAGGATATAGGGAACTTTCAGGATAGTATTTGAAATGTAAATGAAGAAAATATCTAATAAAAAAGTACTTTTGAAAAGAAATACAAGAATTTTGAGAAGACAATGTGTCTATTTCCATACCCTGTCCATTATGATCTCATTTAACCTAAAAAATAGTAAATATTTTCCTGTCCATATAATTTCATAAAATAAAAAGTATGTAATGTATTATAAAAAAAGAAATACTATTCTATGCTTAATACCTGTTTATTTTTTTAGACACATATATGTAACTGACCTGCTTCCGTTAGTGATTAGTGTTGTCTGTTCTTTTTCATCATAGCTAGAGAATTAAAATTTTACATAATCAAATACCATTTAAACCACGGGGGGGGGGGAGGGGGGAACATGAAGCTGAAGCTGTATGTTGCCAGGTATTAGGGAATGTAGATGCCAAGAATTTCAAGTTTTGCTTAAAATTAAATTACAGCTGCCATTTGAGAAAACTTGGTGAAAACAGTGCAACACATCATGATTAGAGAAATGGCATATGAAAAAATTAATAATATGAATTTCTAACAACACAGTCAAAATTCATTTAATCTCTACCTAGACGTCAGTTCCAAAATATAGCTGGAATGGGATCTTTGTAACTGACAGCTGAGTTACTAGGAATCTCTGCAAAAGACCTTAAAAATTGGGGGGAATGTTATGTGATAAATATAATAGCTTATACAAGCACTTATATACTGTGTAGTGCTCTGGCAATTCATCCAATATTGTACAATAGGGGTGGGGGATAACTCAAGAGTTACTTCTAAAGGAATGGAGTTTGATCCTCAGCACCCATATAGTGGCTCACAACTATCTATAACCCCATCCAGTTCTGGAAACCCAGTGCCCTCTTCTGGATTCTGCAGGCATCAGGCACATTGTAAATAATGCACTTTAATATTCTTCATATAACTTCTAATCCGCACAATTCCATCTTCTTGGATCGGTGCTTAGATTACAATCATGCACCACGACACCGAGTTTATACAGTGCTGGGAATCAAATCCAGGGTTTCATCCATTCAAGGCAAGCACTCTACCAACTTGACTACATCCCACTCTAATGTTCTACATAGTAACAGGAGATGCTGTGTTTTCTGCTGAGAAAACTGAATCAGGGATGCTGAATAACTTCTGACCACTGCAGCTAGAAAGGAGTGGGTCTGGAATGTGCACTTAAGGCTCCCATGCAGTGGCTATGTTGCCCTCCCTCTATGTACAGATTTAAACCAGACGCATGAATCATCGTGATTATTGACCCTTTCTCCGGTGTTAGCTCTTGGTAACTCAATATTGATTAGAAACTTCTTCTTGAATTCTTATGCATTGCCTTGAAATCTGTGATTGTTATTTTTTTCTAGATCCCTGAAGGCTCTGCAACTTAAATAAAAGTCACACATGCTATTTACATTATAAAAACCACAGGCAGGCAACCCATTTGGATGGTTCACAGATTCTATATAATGTGCTACATTCAACCTTTCCCCACCTCCTATACTACCACCTGCCTAGAAAATTAACGAAATTAAACTAATTTTGTTGTTCTTTTAATTAGGATGAAGAATTCATTCTTCCTCTGCCACACACTTCACATATTTGCTAGATATATTACTAGATATTTGAAAGCATGGTTCTCAGTTACTACTGTCTTTTTAATATACATATATATCTCTATATCTCTATATATCTTAGTATAAGGTATATTAGTATAAGGTTTTTATATATATATATGTGTGTATATATATACATATATATATATATTCACACACACACACACACACACACACACATATATATCTTAGTATAAGGTGTTAGTATAAGGTTTTATATATATATATATATATATATATATATATATATACACACACACACACACACACATATATTACTACTACTACTACTAATGAGGCACCATGGCTCACACCTGTGATCCTTGTACTCACAAAGCTGAGGCATGAGGATTGCCATGAATTAGAAGCCACTCTGGACTACAGAATAACCAAAGAGGGGTAGAAAACTGAAGATAAAGGAGGCAAGAAGTGGGATGGACTCAAGCTGATGTTCATGGAAAAAGGAACTTGCTTGTACCAAACTGAGTTGGCCTGAATGTGGATACATCAGAGACTTTGCTATATAAAACGTCTGAGTCTTATGAACTTCCAACTGGATTGACTACATGACTTGAAGACATTTAAATGTACCAAGTAGGCAATGAGTTCTTGCTTAGACTGCTTTGTCCTGGAAAGTTTTGACTCATCTGTCTTCTCTGGCTAAGATGCCAAATCCCAGAAATAAAGTCACCATAAGATATTGGGCATTTTCTTGCCTCTTCAAGTGGAGTTTGGGTCTCAAAGGTTTTATAACAAAGGTCTTAAGTGTTGGGATGCAGATCAGTGACAGTTGAGGTGCATATTCAACAAGTCAAAGTAGACCTGGCCTCCCGCAGCCCCTAGTTGGTAGACTCCATCTTCTACCTTTCAGTACAGAGGCTTCTCCTCCCTCAGAGGGTGATTCCTCTACAATCCAGACATTTTGGTCCTATATAATCTGCACATTTTGGTCGTATCCTTCCTCTCTCTTCTCTCCCCCTCTCTATATTTGCTTTCTGCCTGCTTATAAACGCTATTTCTCTCTCTCTTCCCCTTCCCCTCTGTCTCCTTCTCATAGGTGACTTCCCTGGCCTTGTTCCTTGGGACCCGTGAACTGGCCAGAGACTTGCTTCCCAATAAACCTACCTTTGTATCTGGTTTGAACTAGTTCATTTTGCTGGTGGAGAAATAACTTAGCATCCCTGTGATATGAATGTCTTAGTTGGCATCCCAGAGCAGGATCAATCTTCAGCTGCCAGACTGAGCAAATCAGAGTGGCCATCCCAGCCTTCTGTAGATAACAAGTGAGCAAAGGGCAACATAATCAACTATAACTACTTCCTGCTGACATTAGGGTGCAGTTATGGGGAAGGGAGCAAATAGATGGAATGTTGGCCAAGTCTGAGACGGTCTGACTGTTCTATTTGCTCTCTAGGTTTTGGGACCATCTTGGGCCAGCAATATGAAGGCCCAGTTGTGGGTAGCTGTTTTGGAGTTGTCCTGGTAGAAATACCTAGGCTTGGCAGAATGCTGTAACAGAATAAACACACACACACACACACACACACACACACACACACACACACACCCCCATATATATATATGGAGTAGGGAGGAAACCTTTTTTTGCTTTCCCCTCCTTCTCCTTGGGTGTACATTAAAACTTTTTAGCCCATGGTCTTGGTAGTTGGAGGAAGGGACGGGTGAGTTCCCAGGACCAGGGAAAGAGGACCTGTGAGGCAGAGGACCATGAGACAAAGTCTGGTAAGGTTGAGCTAAAGCTTAGCCTGGAAGACCCAGAAAGGATGGTAAGAGCTTCACCTGCTCCCAACTCCTAGCCCCCTTCATGTAGCCACAGCCTTCCATGGCCATCATTCACATAGGGGCAGTACCCACAAGTCCCTTCTCATGTAAATGAGGCATGTCAGGCCAAGCTAATAGGAAGCACCTGCTATCTGACCCAACCCACCCCAAAACTGGGTAGGATTTTATCCTATCCATTAGTAATAAAAGTGTGTGTGAGAAATACTCTGTTGTCTGAGAGCATCTGTCACCTAAGAGCTGTAACACCGCCTGGGAAGAGAATTCTCCCGGAGCTTTTGTGCTCTGCTCCATAACAAGCCCCGCCCTGCCCCCCCACCCCCCACCCCCCAAATCTGGCAGCTCATCTTGGCTCAGTGCAGCCAGTACAGGGTCTTGGAACAACAGAGGCTGCCAGGACAGCAACACCAGAGCAGCGATGGGAGAGGCATTTCCTCTTTCTGCTCGTGCCCTTTCCCCTTTGCTTGAACCCTCCTGCGAGGCTGGGCCAGGGGTCTCTGAGGATAGCCTCCAGTACAGAGATGACAGGGACTCATTCTCAGGAATAGACAGATGGAGGAGAAAACAGGCTGTTGATTGACAGTACTTATCTGCAGGCCGTTTGACCTTCGGGAAGTGGATTTGAATGTATTCCCTGAAGCTTATATGAATCTTTTAAGTTTACACCTAGATGCATTTTAGATATGTTAATATTGCGATTGTTTAATGCTGAAGCTCTGAACTTTGAAGTCTCAGTACAACAGTAGCATAGTGAGGGGAAGAAATTCCTCCCCATATCCCATATATACTTTAATTATTTTCTACCACTTTCCAAGTTTTCATGACCTCTTACTTGCATTTACCAACCTTGAAACACCTTCCTAGACCCTCAAACACTCTCTTAAAAGCTTTCATATCCTCAGACCTCACATAAACAAAACTTTTTCCTATCTAATCATTTGCCATTAGACATGGGTAGTTGAACACTGGGAGCAATCACTGTGAAGTGAGTTTGTTTAGATAAAGAAATAGTAAAAACTTACTTCTTTCTCTAGTCTTCTCTTCAAATCCCCGAGACCTGAGAAGGATAAATTTTACCTGAGCAAGCAGGAATAATGGTCCAAATGGACTGTGTGTTGATTAAAGTAACAGACTTACTTATTACCTAGATGGCCAATTAAGTAGGTTCCTGAGGTGTCAATGGCTTCTTTGGGGACCCAGGGTAAGATCAGTTTTCAGCAGTCATGCCAAGCAAATTCGTGAAGCCTTTCTGTGGAGGGAGACCTTGGGAGACTGACATTGAGGCATTGCTGATGTCCTGTTTGTTCAGTTTGCTCCTGGCAGCCGGGAAGGAATTGGGGCAGTTAGGTCCAATGGTTATCACACCACAACCCAGGTGCACTGCTTTGTCATTGTGCGCATATCTTCTTGGAGACCTTGACTTGGGGCAGGGGTGTTGTGGTCACTGCTAGGATTTTGGAGAGTCTGTCTGTCACGGTAAGCCTAAATAGCTTAAATTTCATATTTAGCAGGTCTCTAAAGTGAGAACTGTCTATCTAAAGTATATTTGAATAGACAAACTTTGCTTGTTTCCAGTTACCAGTCCTAGGCTTAACCTTGAAAACATATATAGGTGGGTAAAATATGTATGGGAAAATATATATAAGGTTTGAGGTTATCTGCTCCAAACTGTACCTATAATATAAAAATAAAGTACCTTCTTGAAAGTGAAGACACAGAGCATAACCATAGTTTCCAGAACACAAAAACCAAATTCTAACAAGTGTAAACAATTAATGTCTCCAAAATTTATACCAAGTGGATTACTATTATATCACAAGGTTTGGCTAACAGGGCTACGAAGCAAGGTAAGTTGAGTTTGCTTTTTGTTTTTGTTTTGTTCCTTCCTTCCTTCCTTCCTTCCTTCCTTCCTTCCTCCCTCCCTCCCTCCCTCCCTCCCTCCCTCCCTCCCTCCCTCTCTCTCTCTCTCTCTCTCTCTCTCTCTCTTTCTTTCTTTCTTTCTTTCTCTTTTTGTTTTTTCATTTTTTAACCCATAACAGAGGGAGCTGCCGAATTGTGGCTGTCCTTAATCAAGATGGTGATGAAGTCAGGGCTGTACCTTTGTTTGTTTGTTTTTCAGCATTAGCTTCTCTTTATTTTTTTTTTTCCTTTTATTTTTTATTAGGTGTTTTCTTCATTTACATTTTCAATGCTATCCCAAAAGTCCCCCATCCCCCCCCATACCCTCCCCCCTCCCCCACTTCTTGACCCTGGCATTCCCTTGTACTGAGGAATATAAAGTTTGCAAGACCAATGGGCCTCTCTTTCCACTGATGGCCAACTAGGCCATCTTCTGATACATATGCACATAGTGGAGCATGTGTCCTTCTTACCGGTTGGAACATCTTCTGGATATATGCCCAGGAGAGGTATTGCTGGATCCTCGGTAGTACTATGTCCAATTTTCTGAGGAACTGACAGACTGATTTTCAGAGTGTTTTACAAGCTTGCAGTGGAGGAGTGTTTCTCTTGCTCCACATCCTCTTGAGCATCTGCTGTCACCTGAATTTTTGACCTTAGCCATTCTGACTGATGTGAGGTAGAATCTCAGGGTTGTTTTGATTTACATTTCCCTGATGATTAAGGATGTTGGACATCTTAACCAGAAACCAAGACCACTTACCATCATCAGAACCCAGGCACTCCCACTGCAGCCAGTCCTGAGCACTCCAACACACCCGAAAAGATAGACTCGGATTTAAAAGCATATCTCATAATGATGGTAGAGAACATCAAGAAGGACTTTAATGACTCACTTAAAGAAATACAGGAGATTCTTACGTTTGCCTTTCGTCATCTGGTAATCTCTGGAGTTAGTTGTTTTAGTTGTCTCTGGTTAGAGCTTGTTCCTCCTGTGATTCTCTTAGCCTCTATCAGCAGAGCTGGGAGACTAGCTCTCTCCTGAGTTTCAGTGGTTAGAGCACTCTCTGCATGCAAGCTCTCCTCTTGAGGGAAGGTGCACAGATATCTGGCATTCCGACCTGCCTCCTGGCAAAAGATGAAGGCCTGAAACAGGGCCTGTCCCAGAGGCTGTTAGCTTCTGTAGTTCACCCTCTCACCTGCGCAGACTAGTCTCGGTGGGATCTGGGAACCAAGATGGCTCTCCTGGGTGCTCAGGCAAAGCCCTCCTGCTGTTTTTTTTTATTAGATATTTTCTTTATTTACATTTCAAATGTTATCCTCTTTCTTAATTCCCTCCCCCCTAAAAATTCCCTATCCTCTTCCCTCTCCCGCTGTCCCCCTACTCACCCACTCCTGCTTCATGGCCCAGGCATTCCCCTATACTGGGGCATAGAACCTTCACAGGACCAAGAGTCTCTCCTCCCATTGATAACCAACTAGGGCATCCTCTGCTACATTTGAGGCTAGAGCCACAAGTCCCTCCGTGTTTTTTCTTTGATTGGTGGTTTAATCATGGGGAACTCTGGGGTTACTGGTTAGTTCATACTGTTGTTCCACCTAGGGGGCTGAAAACCCCTTCAGCTCCTTGGGTTCTTTCTCTAGCTCCTTCACTGGGGACCATATGTTCTGTCTAATGGATGACTGTGAGCATCCACTTCTGTATTAGTCAGGCACTGGCAGAGCCTCTCAGGAGACAGCTTTATCAGGCTCCTGTCAGCAAGCTCTTGTTTACATCTGCAATAGTGTCTGGGTTTGGTGGTTGTTTATGGGATGGATCCCCAGATGGGCAGTATCTGGATGGTCATTCCTTCAGGCTCTGCTTCAAATTTTGTCTCTAACTCCATCCATTGCTATTTTGTTCTAAGAAGGAACGAAGTATCCACACCTTGGTCTTCCTTTTTCTTGAGTTTCATATGTTTTGCAAATTGTATCTTGGGTATTCTGAGCTTCTGGGTTAATATCCACTTATCAGTGAGTGCATATCATGTGTATTCTTTTGTGATTGGGTTACCTCATTCAGGATGATATCCTCCAGATCCATCCATTTGCCTAAGAATTTCATAATTCATTGTTTTTAATAGCTGAGTAGTACTCCATTGTGTAACTGTGTCTGAAGGCTCAAATGTATAGTATCCTGAACATAAGCCTAGATCATACCAGGAGGTTGAGGGCAGCTACAGGTCAAAAGTTTTTTGACCCAAGGCCTCTCCTTCTCTGTGGGAACAAAGACTTTTTTTTTTTTTTTTTGAACAGACTGGCTTGCCCTGGCCAGCTGACTCCTGGTAGGGAATCCAGGGGTTTTAGATACCTTCAAGGAGTACCAGTGCTTCAAGGCTGCTTGAAGATGGACTTCCAGAATCCAAAGTCGATGGTATCAGACAGAGATAAAGATGGGGAAAGGAGTGGTCCCCCATTACCACGTGGCTCAGGGGACCAACCTCCCCCAAGGCTCAGAATTAGATGATAATTCATTTCTCCATTGGCAAAATTGTCAATTCAAGCAAAATTAGAGTATATACAGGCAGATTTATTGAGGAGTTCCTCTCAGAGGGTTCACTGGTCCCAAGAAACAAGACCAGCAAAGTCACCATGGGGAGGGAGACAGAGGGGAGAATGAAGAGAAAGAGAGAAAGAAAGAAAGGGCATTCAAAAGCAGGGAGAGAGAAAGTGCAGAGAGAGGGAGAGAAGAGAAAAGGAGAGAGAAACCAAAATGTCTGGATTATAAAGGAAAGAGCCTCTCAGGAAGGGTAGCCCAGCCCCTGGGCTGGAAAGTTCAGGTTAGAGAGTGGAGTATGGCAGGTAGGCCCTGAGGGATGTTGGGAGAATCTGGAGGTCAGGTCCACCTTGTTACATTATGTGTGCACCTCAGCTGTTTGTTTGTGCCGGGTTTGAATCCCAACATTAGGATTTACTCTAAAGAGAATCAAGACTCTTTAAAAGTTGTACCTTCATGGTGCCACAGCTTCTCAGGCAGTCAGCGTTGTTCTAATTTTTCTCACATCTCTGGAGCATCACCTATGCAGGTTCTGAAGCACTAACTCTTTTTATTCCAGACTTCATTTCTTGGTCACTTGTATTTGCATATCCTTAGACTGCTACCCTCACTGTGAGTCAGTAAAACAACAGCCTGATCTTCCCCAGTATGAGTTAAGGTGGGGGTGAACATTACCCTCTTCCTAGGTCTAGGTTAAAACATACCTAGAAATATGTCCTTGCTCATATTTCTATGTGAATAGCATTTCTCTCTCTCTCTGTCTCTCTCTGTCTGTCTCTCTCTCTGTTTTCCATAGCTGAAGCATGGGTCCCACTCTTACTCTTGCTCTGTGAACTGACAGAGATCTTCCATTCTCTGTTGCAGGGAGATAGCATACTTCATTTTTGGGGGGTGGGGGTGGTTCGAGACAGGGTTTCTCTGTGTATCCCTGGCTGTCCTGGAACTCACTTTGTAGACCAGGCTGGCCTCAAACTCAGAAATCTGCCTGCCTCTGCCTCCCGAGTGCTGGGATTAAAGGCGTGTGCCTCTACACCGGGCTGATAGCACACTTCATATACTGCTTCCCGTCATTTTGCCCTGGGAGTTTCAAGGATTTCTGCAGGGCTTTAGTTCTGTCAGGCTTAACTGTGTCCTAGGTAAGGGTTATTTTTCTTACTCCATTTATGATGGTTGACAGCTATAGTTTTTGTAAATTAATTCATTGGAGTTATTAGCATTTTCATTGAGCCAGATATTGAGGTTAAAAGAATATAACGATGTCCCCATCCTCAAGCACATAGTTCAGAGAGAGACTGTCTCTAAAATAGAGGACCTTAATTTGTTATGGCGAGCCTAGCTAAGCTTACATGTGACTCTGGCACAAGTCTGGCACAACGCATTTATCTTTGCACCACATAACAACTAACCTGGAATTCTGGTGTTTTTGACTTGTAGCTGGCAGGAATTATACTTGAAATTTTATGTCCTGATACTTTTCCAGTATTTGTTACAGCTTAGACCGAATCATTTATTTATTCTCTTTTGGTCAATTTATTTTGAACAAAGATATGTACTTACTGGTGGAAGAAACAGGTGAGGTGGAGACTAACAGAGAGATCTCATTTAAGTTTAAAAAACTAGTTACCATTATTTCTTAAATAGGCCCAAAGCAGTACATTGTTCCTTGGTTACGTATGTACAGACTTACATGGAGTTGTAAGGACTGGAAAGTAAATGGTAAGACCTAAAGAATAATTTAAAAAGAACAGTAATTTTGGAAAAGAAAACTAGGTAGCAACCGGGCAGTGGTGGTGCACGCCTTTAATCCCAGCACTTGGGAGGCAGAGGCAGGTGGATTTCTTAGTTTTAGGCTAGCCTGTTCTACAGAGTGAGTTCCAGGACATCCAGGGTTACACAGAGAAACCCTGTCTTGGAAAAAAAAAAGAAAAAGAAAAGAAAAAGAAAGAAAAATAGGTACCATATTTCTAACTTGGACCCAGTTACATGGTTATTATTAATCCAATTTTATTTTCTTGGATTATGTGCATAAACCTTCAGTAATTCATAATATTTTCACAGAAAGTATTTTCTGACCTTATGCATTGCATAGGAAGTCTTGTTGTGGATAAAGTCTTTTTTTTTAACCAACTTATTTTTAGTCAATATTTAATATAGGACAGTGATTGCCTTATTTTATTGTTTTCTTATTAATTGCTAAATTCTAGAATAACTTTAGTATTCTCATAGTTATTGCAGTCCAAATTCTTTGTTACTATTGTCGTTACTGTTGTTTTGCTTTTCTGTGTAGCTCCATCGCCAGCTGACCTGGAAGATGCTATGTACACCAGACTGGCCTCAACCTCACAAAGCTCCACCTGCTTTTGGGTCCTGAGTGCTGGGATTAAAGGTGTATGCATCATTCCTGGCTGCTTTTGCTATTCTTATTTTCACAAGGAAAGGAGGGTTTATACTGAGTCCATGCGGTCCCCTCAGTGAAATGGATCTGCAATCTTTTCTGTGCACCTAGACCTCCTTAGCCCTTACTTCTACCACAGTAAAGGAAGTCATTGCATTAGCTTTCAGTTAACCTAAAGGACTTTGAATCACGTTTGCCTGCCCTACCATTGGCACAGCTCCCTATTTAGCCATTCTAAAATTTTCTATGGAACTTACTTTCCTCTCTCCTAGGACCCCTCTTGATTTGAAATTGTCACATCCATTGACAGATCTTTACTCACTTCTTTCATTGATTTTTAAAGCTAAACTTTGGCAGGTATCTGATTCACGTACAAAAGGCATTGCCATTTTTAAAAAGTATTTGTATATTTAAATAAAGAATGTAGTTTCAAAAGAGTATTTTCTTTTATGGTAAATCAAACTGATAAAAGTCAAATTGGTGAATTTAATAGTTTGTTATTTCTGCCTGTCATAAGACAAAGTATTAATGTGTGTGTGTGTGTGTGTGTGTGTGTGTGTGTGTGTGTATACATGGTAACCTCTGGCAGAAAGAAAAAACACTGAAAAAAATCTTTTACAATAATAATTTGTGTAACTGAATTTCTTTCTCATCCTGTATCCTTATGCTTTATTGGTTTCTACTTCTAATAAGATATTGCTGATTTGTCCTTTTATATGGAAAGTAAAAGCTATAAAATACAAAAACACTTTCAAGGTAATGACAACAGGCTAATATTCATCAGATACATCATATGCCAGGCACTTCAGCAAACATTTCAGATGGACTATGTCATTTTGATTATGATCATAAACTATAATCAAAACGACAATACTAAATGGCATGCTTAAAAACAAAGTAGAAATCCTATCAGTCATAAGCAGAAACTTCCTGAATGATATGTGACTCTGTGTGAACCTCAGTCTTTAATTGATCTACATTCCTTGCAGGTTAGTTCGAAAGCACTTGTCTTAGTTAGGGTTTCTACTGCTGCCATGAAACACTATTGTAAAATACAACTTGGTGGAAAAGGGTTTATTGGCTTACACTTCCATATCACTGTTTATCATCAAAGAAAGTCAGGACAGGAACTCAAAGAGGGTAAAAAGTCTGGAGGCAGGATCTGATACAGAAGTTCTGGAGAGGGGAGAGAGGTGCTGCCCTCCCTTATCAATCACTAATTAAGCAAATGCCTTACAGGCCTGGCTACAAATCAGTCTTATGAAGGCATTCCCTTAATTGAGATTCTCTCCTCTCAAATGACTTCAGCTTATGTCAAGTTGACATAAATCTATCCAACACAGAGCTAAAGTATTTAGTATCCCTGAATTCTTGACGTGTCAGTGTGTTACTTAGACACAATGATGGAAAAACAGACCTTAGGAAGCAAGGCCTTAATCACACATTCTGTTTGGGCTATTTTAGCCTTGCAGAACAGGCAGCATTTGAATGGAACTTTGTTGGTTTTGCTGTCTTAATTTTGTAGTAAACAATAATCAAGGAGTAAAAAGACAAAAAAAAAAAGGTCTTTCCATACTAAATTGATAGCTTGAGAAAGGAATTTCCAGGTGAAACTGGTTTTACAGAGAGGCAAGTGTCACTTAGTGAGATTCTTGCTATAGACAGCCACAGAAATGAAGAACAGAGAAACCAGGTGGCTGTGTCTTAGGTCTCCCTGAACACTATCCTTTGACCACAGAGAAAGCCTTTTCTAAAATGTTTCTCTCCTCTATTGACTTCTCTTTGCCCTCAGTTTTATTTTATTTTATTTGATAAGATCGTATCTTTTTTTTCTTAAACTTCAAATTTATCTTGCTTATTTCTTACCTTTTGCCTTTTTTTTTCTTGTTTTATAAAAGGTTCCTCTAGAGAATTTCTCATCTTCTATTATTTGAATGTTTTAGAAAATCATCTGTATTATTTTTATTTTGTTGTACGTTTGCATACGATGTGTGTGCGTGATTCTGTGTGTCCAAGCACAGGTGTGTCCATGCCACAATGCACATGTGGAGATCAGAAGATGTTTCTCCTGGCTGCGCTAACCTTCGGTATTGCTTGTAGCAAGTTTCTTTTTCAATTTTGCTTCAATATGCCAGACTTGGACTTTTAGGAATTCTCCAATCTCAATTTCTCATCTTCCCATAGGAATATTGGGATTACAGACACACACTACAAGTCTTGACATAGAATCCTGAGATCTGAACTCAGATCTTCACACTTGTACAACAATTGCTTTACCCACTCCAGTATTATTATTATTTTTTTTAACTTTCACATGAATGCTCTGAAAGGGCTTTGAAATGTTAAGATGTTAAATGTCAGTTGTGCAAGTCCAATTTGGTCAAATAACAATACCCAGAAACCAGCAAAAATGAGAATGGACTACTTAGCCAAGTATGTTCTTTTGAGTTTGAATCTCTTATTTTTTCTGAGTGGTACAGCTGCTGCAGCTGAGCCTGTTTGTAGAAACGGAAATGATTTTCATTTTGGAGGAAAATAATCATTACTCTGACCCTAAAATGGATATTTTCTCAAAATTTTAAATATACTTAATCATAACAAAAATAAATGTATTAATGCTATTATTATGTATTGTTTTATAAGAAATTTAGCAGTCAGTTACAATAGAACTTACTTATTCTTTATTATTTTATTCAAATTGTTTCATTGCCAACTAGAATACAGTATAGTGAAACTGAACCAATTTTATCAGCTAAAAACCCTGAGTTAACACTGAAATACTGAGCATATATATATGTGTGTCTGTGTGTGTGTGTGTATACACATGTACACATATATATGTTCTATTAAATGTGTGCGTTTGTATGTGTGTACCTGGGTGTGTTTAGGTTCTGATTCCTAGCTTGTTTGAATCATTTACCAGGATCAAGATCAAATAAATAAGTGCTGGCTGAACTCCTGCACTTTCCACTTAAAAAGTTTAACTACTACCTCATAACCTACACATTGGAGGCATGAGAACACAGTAAAAAAGGTAGACAAAGGAAGGTAAAATGGAAGGCAAGAGAGGCACCTCTTATGAAGAAAGTGTCTCCAGGTATAAGAAGCTACGATTACCACGATGAAAATACTTTCAACAAGCTACCATAGAGGAAAATAAAACTTTACCCCACATTAAAAATCGAGGCATGTACAAACATTGGCTGTGCCTGAGTATTGTGTGTGTCCAAGAAAGATTAAAAGAACCCAGGAGACAGTCACTTCCCCTATCTAAACTTATTTTATTGTAGCAAATGTCATTCCTGATCACTGGTCTAGCTAAACATGTGCAAAGACTATGCAATTGTCTGGGCTCATCAGAACAATTCCCTCAAGAACTATGACAGAGAAAACCATCCATGATAAATGAGCCCTGTCCAAGACAAGCTCCTCTATGACGAAAATACAGGCAGTGGGGTTAGTGAGAATGAGAACCTGTCTGACAGAAATGTCACACACTAACCTCTTGTTGATGGTTCTTTCAGTGGTGACCTTTACAGGGATTTGGTTTGGTTTCCTCTCCATTTGCTTTTAATAATACCTCCTCTGTCCCTAATAACTCATTCAAATGTACACTGTAATTTAATGACAGGGTGGGTATCGAAGCAAGCATTAAAGCACTCCAATGGGAAAATAAAATTTAAAAAGAAAGAGAAAAATGCATTGCAGCCCAAGGAAATATCCACCTCTGCTGGAGTCCACTACAATTCAGTCTTTGTTCCCAGGACATTTTAATATCTGCCTTGTTGATATTGGCCCTAATGGATACTCTATTGTACTTTTGAAGATTAGAAAAAAAAAGAAAGGTATATAATTCAACAAGGTAAAATTCATGATTCTGCCTTGCATAGTATATTAAAATTTATTTCATATGTTAATTTTTATCTTCAGTTTATGTCATAATTTCTTCAAAAGTAATTCATTTAGTACTGTGCTATATCCAAAGAAGGCCTGAATTGCTTACTCAATAACCAATAATTCATATTTCTAAAATTTGTAGTAGTAAAGCATAGTGAAATAGTAGAACACACTGTATTTAAAGGTACCTCTATTTAATAGGCTGACAGTGAATCCACACTGATCTTTCTTCTCCTCTAGATTGAATTTCCCAGCTCTGTAACAGAAAAACAGCTACAGTCTCATTTTCTTGTTTGACTCATCTACAATGGATCACAAAGATAATCTTCTCCAACATTCCTTCCTGAAACTCATCCAAGTATTCCAGCCTTCAACACCAGCAGTCATTCACTGGGAACACACCAGCAAAATGGGCCAGGGACACAAGTAAGCCAAATGAAGATGCCTTTTTTCTCTCTTCCAATTCCAATCCTCTGGGTTCATCCCTATGTCTGCAACAGAACACCTGCAGTAGCCTTCCTTACCCATCTGCCCCAATCTCCTGTGGATCCCAGTCACCGACTTCAGCAAACACTCCTGCTAATTCATAGACCACTTATGCTAAGAAAGCAGGTAGATCTTCCCCTTCCCTTCTGTTTTTCTAGAACCAACAACCCAATTTCATCCCCAGCACTAAGGCAGGCTCTCTGGGGAAACCTCTTTTCACCATTTCCCCCAACTCCAAGGAGATGAAGTAAACAGATCCTGGTTGGACGCTCTGTTTTCCTCCCTCCTGTGAACACCTTCACACAACTAGCCTATCCACATTCCTAAGTGTCAGCTTCCAATATCCAGAAACACATTTTATCTGGAACTAGCAGTGGCCTTAACTACCAGATGCAAAGAAAGTTTCCTACTAGGCAATACAGACACACCATATTCTTTGACAATCAAGATAGAAAATAGAAACTAAGGAACAAAGCACCCACTCAATCAAGAAGCCAGCACCCGGACCTAAAATCATCCCAATTCTAAATTCCTACACACTAATGCAAAAACAACTCAATAACAGCTAGGACAAATCCAATCCTGCAGGCTCACCCCTACTGCTTCACTGCCCCCATCTTTTGTGGGTCTTACAGAACAACCTCTTCTAACTTCCTGCCCTATGCTCCTTACTTCATCCTAGCCTACAAATCTTTCAGGCACTCCCTGCTGACCCACACACTACTTATGCCAGAAATCCAGGTAGGCTGTCTGTAGATCTTTTCTTCTCCTTCTCTCCCCCAGATCTAATTCTCCAGTCTCATCCTGAGTTCTGCAGCGGAACACCTGAGGTAGCCTTCCTTGCCCCAGCCCTGCCCTCCTTTCCCATCTCCTGTGGGTCACAGAGATTTTCCATTTTTAGCCTCCCTTCCTCAACTCATTGCTTTGTCCCAACCCCAAACCCCAGCAGACACCCCTTGCTAGACCAAAGGACAAGCCTACCAGGGAAACAGCTAGATTTACTACAGATCTTCACCTTTGTTTCTGCTCCTCTAGTCCCAAACCCCAGTCTCAATCTCAGCTCTGTAGCAGAACATCTGTTGCAGTCTCCTTTTTCTCTCTGACCCCATTCCCAGTGGATCAGAAAGATATTTTCCAAGCTTTCTTCCCCAAACCCATCCCATTATTACAGTCTCCAACAACAGCAGGCTTTCCCTGTAGTCACAGCAACTGAGTAGGCCAAGGTAACAGATCAAATCTCCCAGTCTGACCTCCAGTGGTTGGGCATACCTTCTGGAGTAGCCTTTCTTCTTTGTCTACCCCTATTCCAAGGCAATGAAACAAGTGGATCCTGGTTAAGTACTGCTTTCATCCCTCTAGGTCCTTACCCTGTCCCCAAAGCTAAGTATCAGCTCCTAATACTCAGAAACATATTTTACCTTGAACCACAAGTGACCAAATCTGTCATGGCCACAGGAAAATTTCTCCCAGATGACGTATAGCCGTCAGATTTTCTCTTCTAAAATGCAGAGAGGAAGCAGCAACCAAGAAAAACAAGAAACTACCCAAAGATATAACCGGCAATCAGCAGCTAGACCTATAATCATACCAAGCTGTGATGCCTAGATGCCAGCATAAAAACACAATCAATAACAGCCAGAGTAATATGATCCTACTGGAGCCCAGATATCCTATAAGATAAGGGCCTGAATATTCCAACATAGCTGAAGAAATAAAAAAACCTTGAAACAGCTTTTATGAATTCAGGTCCTTAAAGAGGAAATGAAAAACTATCCCTCAAATCAGTCCAAGAGAACACAAACAAATAGTGGAAGGAAATGAATAAAACTATTGCAATAAAGGAAACCCAAACTAAGGGAATTCTAGATATGAAAAATTTAGAAATTCAAAAAAGGAACCAAAGAGGAAAGTTTCACCAACAGAACATAAGAGATGGAGAAAGGAATGGTCACATTTGTTAAAGAAAATATTAAATCTAAAAATACTCTTGACAAAACATCCAGAAAATTTGGGACACCATGAAAAGATCTAACTTAAGAATAATAGGTATAGAGGAAGGAAAAGACATCCAGCAAAAAGGTCTAGAAAATGTTTTAAACAAAATCATAGAAGAAAAATTTCCTAATTTAAAGAAAGTGGTGTCTATAAAGATAAAAGAAGTAAAAAGGACACCAAACATATTGGACCAGAAAATAATGTGCTCTCTGAACATAATAATCAAAACACTAAACACACAGAACAAAAATATAATCTGCAAAGGAAAATGTCCAAGTAACATATAAAGCTATGCATACCTGAACTACTCCCGACTTAACAATGAAGACATTAAAAGCTAAAAGGGTTTGGACAGATGTGTTACAGACTCTAAGAGAACACAGATGTCAGCCAAGATTACTATATGCAGCAAAACTTTCAATCACTATATGTAAAGTAAGATATTTCATGATAAAATTAAATTTAAACAACATCTACCTACAAATACAGCCCTGACAGAGGTCCTAGAAAAAACCTCTGATTTAAGTTGGTTAACTTCACCTATGAAAACACAAGGGATAAATAATCTCAGACCAGCAAAGTCAAAAGAAGGGAAGCATACACACTTTACCACCACCACCACCACCACCACCGCCACCACCTCTATCACCAAACAGAATAACAGGAATCAACCATCTTTGGTTATTGGTATCTCTCAATATAAATGGTTTCAATTATCCAATAAAAAAATATAGACTAACAAAATCGATCCTAAAACAGGATTCATCCTTTTACTAAACCCAAAACTCAGAACTTAATATAAAAAAACAGACATTTTAAGCAAGTGTACCTAAGAAGCAAGTGATTTAACCATTTTAATATCTATCAAAATAGACTCAAACCAAAAGTAATCAAAGTACACTGGGGATGACACAACACACACATCAATGGACAGATCTACAAAGATAGTATTTACATTCTTAAAATCTATGTCCCAAACACAAGGGCATTCAAGGTTGTGAAAACAAAACAAAAACTTAAATCACATATTAGTAATAGTGGGAGACTTCAGCACCGCACTCTCACTTATGGATGATCGGTTATACAGAGAAAAATTAACATAGAAATGCTGGAGCTTACACAAGTTATAAAACAAATTGGATTAACAGGTATTTACAGGATATTTTACCCAAACACAAAAGAGTATACCTTCTTCTCCACATCTCATGGAAATTTCTATAATATTGACCACACAGACAGATTCAAAGTAAGTCTCTACAAATGCAAGAAAATTGAAATAACTCCTTCCATCCCATCAAACTACAACAGATTAAGGCTGGATATCAAGAACAACTCTTTACTGAATGAAATGGGTCAACACAGAAATAATAAAAGAAATTAAGTGCTTTCTAGAATTCAGTGAAAATGAACATAGCACATACCCAAACTTATGGGACACAATGAAAGTGGTGCTAAGAGGAAACTTCATAGAGCTTAATGCCTACATGAAAAATTGGAGAGATCTCATACTAGCAACTTAACAGCACACCTGAAAGTTCTAGAACTTTCAGAAGTTTCTATAACTTTAAGAAGTAATTACACCGAAGAGGGTAATCAGATCAAGGGATGAAATCAATAAAATAGAAACAAAGAGAACAATTCAAAGAATAAATGAACTGAAGAGATGGTTCTAGAGAAAAATCAATAAGATTAACAAATTCTTATCCAAATTATCTAAAATGCAGAGAGAATTCCAAATTAATAAAACAGAAATGAAAAGAGGGGGCATGACAACAGACACTGAAGAAATCTAAAGAATCATAAGGACATATTTTAAAAACCTATACTTCACAAAATTGGAAAAATCTATAAGAAATGAATAATTTTCTTGATAGATACCAATTAATAAATTTAAATGTGAATCAGATAAGATACTTAAACAAACATATAACCCCTAGTGAAATATAAGCAGTCATTAAAATCTCCCAACCTAAAAAAAAGCCCAGGATTGAATGATTTTAGCACAGAATTCAAACAGACTTTCAAAGAAGATTTACACGAATACATTGTCAATTCATTTTATGAGGCCACACTTACCCTGATACCCAAACCACGTAAAGATTCCTCAAAGAGAGAATTACATACCAATTTCTCTTATAAAAATAGTTGCAAAATACTGAATAAAATATTTGCCAGCTGAGTCCAAGAAAATATAAAAAAAAATTATCCAGAATGGTCAAGTAGTCTTCATCCCCAGGATGGTTCAATATAGGAAGATCAACTAATATAATCTACCATATAAACAATCTGAAAGAAGAAAAAACAAATAAACCAAAACAAGCAAATAAACAAAAACCCAAACACCACATGATCATCTCATTCAACGCAGAAAATATCTTTGACAAAATTCAACATGCCTTCATGTTAAAAGTTTTGATTAGGAATTCAAGGGATGTACCTAAACATAATAGTGTCAGTTTGCAGCTGGCCAATAGTCAGTATCAACCTAAGTGGAGGAAACATCAAAGCAGTTCCACTAAAATCAGGAACAAAAATGTTTTACACTCTCTCCATACCTATTCAATATGGTACTTGAAGCTCTAGCTGGAGAAATAAGGGAACTAAAGGAGATCAAAGAAATACAAATTGGAAATGAAGTCAAAATATCTTTATTTGCAGATAATATGATGTTATACATAAGTGACCACAGAAGTTACACTAGGATCTTACAACTAATGAACATTTTCAACAGAATAGTTGGATACAAGATTAACTCACAGAAATCACTACCCCTAGCCAGGTTGGGTGGTGCATGTCTTTGAGCCCAGCATTATGGAAGCAGAGACAGGTGGATCTCCTTGAGTTCGAGGCTGACCTGGACTACGTAGTGAGTTCTATGACAGTCAGGGCTATGTAGAGAGAGCCTTCCTCAAGAGCAAAACAAACAACAAGAGCAAAAGTCAGTATGCCTGCCCACATGTAGAACAGGTAATCTTAGCCCAAAGGCAATGAAACAATGCCCCCAATGACAAATGACAAAAAGACTGATAAAGAAATCATGGAAGCAATACCCTTCATAATAGGCACAAATAATATAAAACAGACAGACCTCAATCTGGTCCTCAATCCACAGGAAAAGTCAGGGTTCCAGTTATAGGCAAGCAAGGAGTTGGCACGGATGACAAACAGACATGGACACAGAGAGAGTGTGTATCTGAATGTGATTTATCCAAGCAAGCACCAGACTTATAATACAGAATAAAACAAAGAAGTAGGGTGTCAAAGCAGGCAAGGTACACTGAAGTTATCTGACACAAAACAGAGGAAAGCCTTCAAAGGACTGGCAGGAACCAGGAAATGTTTACAGTAAAGATAAAACAGCCCTGCCTAGAGTCAGCTAATGACAGGGGCCATAAGGATTTCACACCCTAGTCATAATTTATGCTATTCCTTTGAGCCTTGTGAAAGCTAGCACTAGGGTGGGGTTCTGCTCTAGCAGACCTTCTCATGAATAATGCAAAATTGTAGTTCCTCCTTAAACCTCAACCCTCCTTTTTCCAAGGCCATGGTAAATTCTTGCATATGGGAGTAACCAGGCTGCTCTTTCAAGTATCTGTAAGGAATCTCCATTTGTCAGAAGAACTCACCAACTTTTCTTCTAATATGCAATATAGTCTGCCATACTTTACTGTATTGAAGATTCTCAGTATACTTGGCTAAGCTTGCCCTGAGATTTCTAACTCCTATCCGGCAAACTGAGATGCCTGATTACTAACTGTCAACACTGAAGCATTTTGTCTGGATGAATGACATTTCTACAAAATTCCAAGCCCAGGGTCAGGTCAAGGACTTCCCAGGACATTGGAACACTGGCAGAGGCTAATCTAACTTAGCTATATGTCAAAATCAATCCTTAAAGGCACTTATAATAAAACAATATTGGGGGAGAGCACACAGATCCATACACCAGACTAACTCTGGGACAGGTTTGGAACATATGTGCAATGGGAATGCCAAGGTTCCAGGAGGCTAAGTTTCCATGAAACTCTTTGCTTCAGGACTGCTTCCAGGCTTCTAGGCCTGTCACGTGAGTCACTACTGGAGTGGATGTAGCAATCTAGGATTAATTCTAACCAAGCAAGCAAAACACTTGTATAATAAAATCTTCAAGTCTACAAAGAAATAAATTAAAGAAGTTATCAAAGTTGTTTGCTTATGAATTGGTAGGATTATTATAGTAAAAATGGCCATCCTACCAAAGCAATTTACGGATTCCTCTGGGGATTCAATTCAATCACCATCAAAATTCCAACACACTTCTTCACAGACCTGGAAAGGAGTGTAAGAGCCAGAGGGGCTAGAGGACACCTGGATAACAAAGCCCTCTGAATCAATTACATAAGGCTTATGTGAGCACACAGACAGAAACAGCAAGCACAGGACCTACAGGTATCTGTATCAAGTCTTCTGTGTTTATGTCACAAGAGTTCAAGTTAGTATTTTTTTTCAATACTTTTTTTTATAATTTATTTTTTTAAATTAGGTATTTTCTTCATTTACATTTCAAATGCTATCCCAAAAGTCCCCCAGACCCCCCCCCCAACCCCCACTTCCCTACCCACCCACTCCCACTTTCTTGGCCTTGGTGTTCCCCGTACTGAGGCATATTAAGTTTGCAAGACCAAGGGGCCTCTCTTCCCAATGATGTCCGACTAAGCCACCTTCTGTTACATATGCAGCTAGAGACATGAGCTCCGGTGGTACTGGTTAGCTCATATTGTTGTTCCACCTATAGGGTTGCAGACCCCTTTAGCTCCTTGGTTGCTTTCACTATCTCCTCCACTGGGGGCCCTGTGTTCCATCCAATAGATGACTGTGAGCATCCACTTCTGTGTTTGCTAGGCCCGGGCATAGCCTCACAAGAGATAGCTATATCAGGGTCCTTTCAGCAAAATTTTGCTGGTGTATGCAATGGTGTCAATGTTTAGAGGCTGATTATGGGATGGATCCCCGGGTATGGCAGTCTCTAAGATGGTACATCCTTTCGTCTCAGCTCCAAACTTTGTCTCTGTAATTCCTTCCATGGGTGTTTTGTTCCCAATTCTAAGAAGGAGCAAAGTGTCCACACTTTGCAAATTGTATCTTATATCTTGGGTATCCTAAGTTTCTGGGCTAATATCCACTTATCAGTGAGTACATATCATGTGAGTTCTTTTGTGATTGGGTTACCTCACTCAGGATGATGCCCTCCAGGTCCATCCATTTGCCTAGAAATTTCATAAATTCATTGTTTTTAATAGCTGAGTAGTACTCCATTGTGTAAATGTACCACATTTTCTGTACCCATTCCTCTGTTGAGGGACATCTGGGTTATTTCCAGGTTCTGGCTATTATAAATAAGGCTGCTATGAACATAATGGTACTACCAGAGGATCCCACAATACCTCTCCTGGGCATATATCCAGAAGATGTTCCAACTGGTAAGAAGGACACAACTTAGTATTTTTATGGGGCTCATGAGTAGGTCTCTGATTCTTATGCCTGCTCCTGGGACTCTTTTCCTTCTGTTGGGTTGTTTTGTCCAACCTCATTGTGATTGTTTTTGATTTATCTTATACTTTGTTTGGCCGTGTTTGGTTGTTATCTTATAGGATCCACTACTTTTCTAATAAGAGTCAGAAAATAAATGTATCTGTAAGAAAGCAGATGTGGGGAGGAACTTTAAGGAGTAGAGCAAGGAAATAATATAGAATCTATTTTCAATAAAAGAAAAAAATGAGATAAAGAAAGTTAAAAACACCACAATACTTCTATTTAAACTCAGGTATAGCCACAAAATGAGGTAATCGATTTTGAAATGCAAGTTAGTTTCTCCTTCTCTAAAAATTTATATTTTGTCTTAAAATTATAATTACTATATCTCTGTAGATTCCTGTGATGATAAATAGACGACTAAAAATAAAATTTTAACCAAATTAAATCTATTATTAAACTACTATTAATAAAACTTCCAAAGTGATGGTCTTGAAGATAGAAATGCTGTATGAAATTTGAATTACTCTTAGCACATGGCATGACCATACCATAGGGACTAACAGTAACCAAGGAATAAAAGAACAAGGGGCTGACAACTCGGGCACTGATTTGTGGCCATCAGACTTTGGCTGTAACTCTTTGCTGCTAAAGGAGAGTTCCTATCATGGAAGCGATCTAGTCTCCAAATGAGACAGAGCATGCAGTGCTTTTTAATTTAGGAGTCAGACTCCTGGGCTAATCACTGAGCATAAATTTTCTATCATGAAAAGACATTTTCTATTAAAATTATTTAGTGTTCCCTTCATTACAGGGGATTTATATTGCACACTACTCAAGGCTTGTTCTGATAAGGCTATCTAGCTGAAATTGTCATTGTACTGATGTGCTATTTTAATAATCAAGGGACGTTTCAATAAATTGGAAAGGATGCAGTGCATGGAAAATGGATAATGCAGAAACATGAGTGACAGTGGAAAACCCCATACCTCAGACACTGGAGTTCTCCCCGGAAACTCAGTAAGAGGCTCACTGCAGTCTCTCAGGTCCTTTGCCTGTCTGCTGCACTCCACTCCCCTTTCTCTGTTGTAAATGTTGACAAACATTTGCCAATTCTCTCACTGTGTTCTACTTGTTTCATTTCTCACTGAAACTAGTTCCAGAGCTGGAATACAGGCTAGGATTTGCAACCCTAGAGAAAAAGCACAATGTTAATGTTGTCATCTCAAGAACAGAAAATTGACCCCTCCCACTCTGACACCACTTTTGTACCCACCTTCCTTATTTTTGTGAAGTCACTCTTGACATACTTGCATGCTTTCTCTCTCCCTTTCCTTCCTTCTTTCCTTCCTGTTTTTTTTTTTTTTGTTTTTTGTTTGTTTTTTTTTACACAATGGTTACCAAACCACTTATCTAACATGTATTGTTTATAAATGTATGATCATAGTACAAGAGTTAGTTTCCCTTGACAGCAGCAGTTAACCCAAAGAACTAAGAAAAGAGTAATATATATGTCTTAGCTTTTTCTTAAATAAGCTCAGTCAAATGTACATAGAACAGTAATTTATTGACATAACAGAAGTACCATTACCCAGTACAGAAAATAAAAGCAGTGTAGAACAAACAAAGTAACAAATAAGAAAGTCGCCGATGAGTACTGCACATTCCCCAAATGTTCATGTTGGTTCTTGGTGTGACTTATGGGGAAATAATGAAGCTTCTAAGACGTGGGCTGTTGGTGGAGGCATTTTTAGAGACATTCTTTAGAGGCATTTTCCTTGGAAATGAGGTGTTGACTAAATGAAGTTCTAGAGAAAGTATCCAAGGCGCTAAAGAGATCTGAAACCCTGTAGGTGCAACAACATTATGAACTAACCAGTACCCCGGAGCTCTTGACTCTAGCTGTATATGTATCAAAAGATGGCCTAGTCGGCCATCACTGGAAAGAGAGGCCCATTGGACACACAAACTTTATATGCCCCAGTACAGGGGAATGCCAGGGCCAAAAAATGGGAATGGGTGGGTAGGGAAGGTGTGGGGGGAGGGTATGGGGGACTTTTGGGATAGCATTCTAAATGTAATTGAGGAAAATACGTAATAATGAAAACTATTAAAAAAAAAAAAAGAAAGAAAGAAACTGAAAAAAAAAAAAAAAAAAAGAATGACTGGTCTCTTCCTGCTCTCTGGTCTCCTAACGTCCCGTATGATCTCTTCGGCTCATGTCCCCATCCATGTGAAGATGTTTTATTCTAAGTATCTTCACCTGACTGGATGAATGCCTTGATCTTGAACTTTCAGTCTACAAAACTGTAAACTATATATGTACTTTATATAGTACCCAAGATTAGGCATTTTGTTATTGCAACAGAAAAATAAACTAATTTTGCCCTCACTGTTGTCTAACATATGGAGGAATAGTCCGCTACCTCCCTCTGTGCTATTTTACTTTCTGCCATTATGGCAAAATGCTTTGGAAAACCAGCTTAATGAGAGTAAAGGATGTGTTGGCTCCGAGTGTCAATGTCTCAGTCTATACTTTTTTTTACTTTGATTCTTTGAAACTAGTGGCAGCAGAGGTCTACTTATTTTGTGTCAACTGGGAAGCAAAGAATAGGGGGAGGGGGCCAGAAGCCCATATGCTTTCATGTGCATACCTCCAAGGACCTTACCAACTTCCACCTTTTAAAAGTTCTATCACCAGCTAGTGACTCAGAGAAAATTAAGGGGAGAAAAAGAAGCATTCCCTTCCCACAGAGTCTAATATGTGGTTTCTGCTTGCTGACAAACAAGAACTTCAATGCAATGACAAAATTATGAGTCCTACAAAGATAACACCAGATTCTTTAAAGAAGCGTATCAAGAAAGGATGTTAAAACTCACAAACAAATTTGGTTGTTCTCCCCAAACACACATATTTGATTTTAATAGAAATTACAAAATACGTTTATTATAATGAACTTAGAGCACACACCCAATTTAAGTTACTACAAATGCTTACCCTGTTCTAAACTCTATGCATTTTAGTGAATAAACACACACATAACATATAGTTAGAATGTCCATCCTTAAACTAGGGTGCTTCACTTAGCTTAGGACCTTCCAGTTTACCATACCTTTACTTCCCTCTCATTGATAGATCAGTCCTCCTCATGGAAGCATCTTACAGTTGATTTATAGCAGGAAAATTTCTGCGGATAAGGAAAGTAACCAGGGCTGGTGAGTGGCTTCAATAGGATCTTGCCATCAAGCATGGTGGCCTAAGCTTGTCTCCAAGCCCTACATGATAGAAGGAGGGAACAGAATGCCTCAAGCTGTTCTCTGACTTCCATACATATGCCATGACATGCACGTGTGGGAATATACATGGACAAATATAATAAAACAATGAAAAATATCTAAACCACTCAGATATGTTTACTTAATTTTATGTTTGCTTTATCATTGAACCTGACTGTAAGTTCCATTCCTTGAGCAAGGTTCCCTCAAAAGTCACATGATCATATGTGTTGATATTGAGAGACTCTTATGAAACATTCACACCATGTCTTGGGTGTATACTATTGTCTTTTTCTTAAACTCATTCCCATTGTCACTCTGCCTCTCTTTATTTGTCTCCATATTTTCTTCATTTCTACTTACTAGGCCAGCACGGCTTTGATTTATTTTGACATGAGATTCTTTTCTATGAATACATAGTCATGGATCTATTTGAGTAGCGGTCCCTCAGTGGGTGTCTCCTAAAGTTACTGTCAACAGTGTCTGTCTACATCTTTCAATATCAGTGATACAGCCACACATTGATATCTGGGACACTAAAACCTCTACAATATTTCTGTAAGATAAGTTCATAACTTTAAATATTATATATTGTAATTATATATGTATCATATTATATATAATAAATAGCATATACTATATATTTATAATTATATATTCCACATATTTATATATTTTTAACATATAGCATACATATGGTATTACATATAACATAAAACATATAACACATAGGAAAACATATAACATTTATAACAGGCAACTTGTAACATATTAACATATAATCATGTATTGTATATATTTATGTATGTATATATATGTATATATAAGTAAATATATAAAACTTGTAGTTATGAACTTATCTTAGAGAAATATTGTAGAGGTATATATACACATATCCAGAATTTATATTCACTACACACATGCTGAACCTGTAGGGGCCAGAAAAGTTGAGCCCCTGAAACTGGAGATTCAGAAGTTTGTGAACTGCTATCTGCTAAGAACTGAACACATGTCCTCTTAACCATTGATTCCTCTTTCAAGTCCTTGATAATAACTTATATTATATAGGTCATTGATTTTCTTACTTGGATTTTATTTCCTCTCAAAATCTTGAGGAATTTTTGGGTCCAGAATAGAGTAGTAATCAGAAAGGAAGAGGTTTTGATGCTGTTGTTGGTTGGAGTACCTGGGTGAGTATAATCACAGCAGCAGTTATCAGCTAGAGTTAATTTAAAAGTAGTGGTAATCCTCTTGTTGCCATCATCTGTGTAAAAAAAAAAAATGTTCCATTCCTATTTTCTACCATGTAGAGAGGCAGAAGTCCTGACGCTAAAATTGGACAAATTTTAACTTAAAATAAGAATAGTATCCTAGAGGAAATTACAGTTTTATTGTTATAATCCATATTAAGAAACCCTGAGCAAATGTGCCAAGAATAAAATGACATATTGAGTGCTGCAGAGAAATAAAAAGTAGAGGACTGTGAAAGGAATGTCTGTAACAGCACAGTGAGGGAAAGCCACAAGCCAAATCTACATGTTTTGTAAGCACACTTAAAGTATGCCTTATTCCAAGGTGGGCTGGGATAGAAAACTCTTGGGAGGTTTTAAACAGGAAAGCAAGGGGATTTAAATTAAGGGGATTTAATAGTTTCCTCTATAACTCATTTTTAATTATATGTTAAAATCAAGTAGAGAATCAAAGACAAACTAAGGAAAGGAAGAGTGTGCAGATGGGAATGGTGTTAGTGGATGAAGAGACAAGTAGACAGATTGGAAATTTTGTGTCTAGAATTGACCAGAATTGCTGTATATTTGGACAAATATTTGGAAAACTTCTCATTTTTATTTGAAGAATTTTATTCATGCTTAGAATTTTAATGTACAAAAGGCACAAAATCTGCTAAGTGACATATACATATACATAGTATACAATATACCATTATAAACTATCAGGTGAAATGAAGAACCATCCTTCAGTAAATAAAGTTGTAGTTACTGATTCTAATTTTTAACTGACAAAATACAAGAAAGAGAATTGAGTACAAGGACTAAATTATGTCTAATGCTTAATACTTATTCAAACCTACACCCTTTCAGAAGAAAACATGCCTTATTTGCAAAGATAATTAAAAACATAAATTACATAGTAGATATGAAAGAAAATGTAACTAATTCTAACACGTGAAAATAGTAAAGCCACATTTCACCACAGTGCAGTAACAACTAGAATTAAACCAGAACCTGTAAATAAGATCAAAGGAAAAGATAAGCATAAAAATTTTATCAAATGTTATGAATAATTCTCAGTTCAAAAAATTTTAAAACTGCAATATGGAAGAAAGTAAATGTTTCTAAAATAATTGGCCCGTAGAAACTCTAAAGAGATACTCAACAGCCTCAAAATGTTTATTACTCAATAGAATTAAGTGTGTCAGTCAACTGAGAAAAGAGAAAAAAGTAACCTTACAAACAAAGTAAATACAATAAAGATATATGAGCAATAAAACTGTACCTGAAAAGGCTTAAGAAACCGTCAACTCATCAATCAAAAAGCAGTTTGTTGAAAAGATCAATTAGTATATAAATCATGAGTTAAAATATAAGTAAGAAAACACTAGAGAAGACATAAAACAGTGAAATCAATTTTATACCATATAACAAATAAGAAAAGCTGTACACCAGATAATAAACAATAAACACACAAATTTCTAGGGAAATATAAATTAGGAAATATAAGGGGAAAGAGGAGACATAAAACAACGTTCCTTTAGTATATGTTCTCCAGTTGCTCTACAACTTCAAACTTCTGGATAATTTCTTGGTGACTTAAACAGCCTGAGAAGAAAAAGAAAAGAAGCATTTGCAAGATTTTAAATAAAGCCCAGAGATCCTGAAAAACAAATGAAAAGAAATAATATTTCAGTTAAGTGCCACTTATATACATGGGCATAAGTACCCCTAAATATGATGTTAGCACCTAGAATTCAAAATTGCCTGAAAACTCTTACAAACCAGTCATGAACAAAGAATCATGCCAGCATTGCTAATTTGTAATTGCTGTGCAATCCACTGCTGTGTTATAATGTCATTTGTTATAATGAAGGATGGCAGTTCTTCACTGCATGTTGGAAAATTTATCTGCTGGCAACTACCTCATATGTAGTCATATTAAGAGAAGGGCCTTTAAAAAACTCTGAATGGGGTTATTGCTTTTGTAAAGGAAAATGCCCAGTTTCTTGCCTCTTCCTCACACTGAAAGGACATATCAAAAAAGGAAACATAACTGAAGCAAAGGGCAGACATTTTTCAGATGTTGTCTGCTGGAATTTGTCCTTGGACTTCCTCTTTTCCAGAGTGGTGACCAATACATGTCTGCTGCTTATAAATTACCTAGTCTGATAGAGCAATAGGAACAGATTAGTCATGATTGTCCCAATGTACTTCTTAAAAAGCATTTGATAGCATTTAGAATCATTATCTAATCTAACATTGTAATAAAACAGAAAAATAAAATTGTATTGATTGTGGCCTACACACACATATATATATACAGATATATGTGTTAACCTAAAAAAAAACCTTATCTGTTTATCTAAGAAGGCAATTCCAGGAACCAGTCAGATAAACTGAAGAAATTTTGTGTTTAAAATATATCTAAAGAAATTCAAATAAAAAACACTACCAAGATTTTATTTTCTTACAGTTAAAATAACTATCATAAAGAAAACAAATAGCAACACATGCTGGTGAATGTCTGGAGAAAGAGGAGGAGAAACTCTACACACTGCTGGGGAGAATATAAATTAGTTCTTCCAGTTTGGAAACCAGTGTGGACTCCCTCAAGTTTAAATCTATCATTGTGCCCGTCTATGCTACTTAAAAAGTACACAAAGGCCTTTAAGTCACTATACCAAAAGACATCTGTACAGTAATGTTTACTGTAGTACTAATCACAATACCCAAATTACACAATCAGCCTAGATATCCTTCAAAAGCTAACTGGACAAAAAGAACATGCTATACATATACAATGGGGTTTTATTCAGCCATAAAAAAGGAATGAAATTCTGCTTTTGGGGGAAGTTAGATACAACTGGAGACCATACTAAATGAAATAACTAAATAACTATATACATGAACATGTACTTGTATTATGTGTATATATTTAATAACATGGAAAGAAGAGTGTGGGGAATTGGGCTATGCACAGACAAGCTGGTCTCCAGTCGAGCTGAGATCTGAACCCCAAAGGATGATAATTCACCTACATGACATGGTACTGGAACTCTGGCCCCTGCCTAAGTTACTACTCCCCACAGCCCCCACAAGAGAAGCATGGCTAGAAGTCATGTAGACAATGGCCCAAGCTTCTGACCTTCAGGCTAAACTCCTCCCTAGTTACCTAGCAACAGATAAAGACCATAAAAGGGGCTGTTAGGCCCCCACCTCACTCTCTAACTTCTCACTGTCTTACCTCTTACCCCTCACTCTCACCACCTCTCCTCTCTCTTTCTCCTCTCCTCTCCTCTCCTCTCCTCTCCTCTCCTCTCCTCTCCTCTCCTCTCCTCTCCTCTCCTCTCCTCTCCTCTCCTCTCCTCTCCTCTCCTCTCCTCTCCTCTCCTCTCCTCTCCTCTCCTCTCCTTTCCTCCCTCCCTCCCTCCCTTCTCTCTCTCTCTCTCTCTCTCTCTCTCTCTCTCTCTCTCTCTCTCTCTCTCTCTCCCTTCTCTCTTTCTCCCTGCCTTTCTATAATAAAGCTCTAAAACTATAGATTCTCTGCTCAAGATCCACTGTGCTCACTCTCATCGGTGTTGGGAACCTCTTCCCTCATCCCTTTCTACCATAATCCCAGTGGCTTTAGCAAAGTAGCTCTGGGGCTCCCAGGTTGGGCTGCCCCTTGTCCACCCCCCCTCCCTGAAGAGTGGGTCAGAGGCTTAAATGCCCAGCTGGGACTGAGTGGAAAGTGTATGGGAGCTCTCCCATGCCCGACTGACCAGGGCAGATGTGGAACTCTGGCGGGGTGTGGGTCTTCCCCTTTCCCCTCTTCCCCAGGGCCCCTTTTTTAGTTCCTAACATATGAGAATACATCAATTAAAAGAAAACTCAAAATTTAAAACCAGATAATCTCGATAACAATGGTGTTATAGTGGCAGTAGTAGGGAAAAGTACATTTGTCCCTACTGGAAAGAAATGTACAGTCTTAATAACAAGCCATTAAAATTGTAAAACATTCTAACATAGTATAAGCACTGAGGCATTATGTGCAGAAACTTGTCTGATTTGATTTGATGGAAAAGTAAAAAATACTGAGACATTTTTCAGAACATTCATTAATATAACCTGGAAGATCTTCCTGTATTTATTATGTTGAGAATTGTTTACAGCAAGAGTCTCATCAAAATGCAGAGCACACTTGTCATGCTAGTCACTGCAAGCAGGTAAGCGAGTGAAGGGCAGCACCCCTGTATTTAATAGGAAGAGTTAGAATCCTCATGTTTCATAGATACTGTGTAATCCTCTGTGTGGAAAATTCATGTAAACATAGAAAAATAAGAATATACAGAGGTTGACAATAACAGAATATGTATGATGCATCTTTTCTTTATAGATAATAATTATAACATATAAATTGATGGACATATATAGCTTAAGATATTAAAAATTAAATTAGCTTAATAATAATAAATAATACACACACATATGCACACACACACACACACACACACACACACAGAAGTAACTTGAAAACTCTGAAACAATGGATATGAGAAAAATAGTTGTAAGTGGATTGACTCTTAGAACTAACTTTTCTTAATGTTTAAATTTTCTGTCTGTCTGTCTGTCTGTCATCTGTCTCCTCTTTGTACTAGGAATGAAACATAAAGTCTTGCCCATGTGAAGCCAGCAATCTACTGCTGAGCTGATCTCCAGCATGAAATACTAAATATTTAATAATGTGCATTCACTTTAAACTACTTGGTAAACATATTAAATTGCAACAGAAGTGCCAATAGAAACTTTCTAGTTATTACAAAGATTTTAAATTTCAACAAGACTCATACAAGTGAATTCAAAGAATTCAGATGAGAAAAGCAAATAAAGAGATGAATTTACAAATCATTTCATCTAAAATTGAGGTGATTCCTTATGCAAAAGGATGGTAAATAAATAACTGGGAATAAAAACCCAAACTAAGTTCTCAGTAGATTAAATATAAGAAAAATATATTTAGTATATTTTAATGTCAATATATTATAAATATAAGAAAATAAATCTCAAAAATGTTAGAAGAAAAGCATATATCACACTGATGATGTAGCTCATCTGAAGAGTGCTTGCCTACGTATTCTCTAAGCTCCAAGTTTAGTCACCAGTACTGAAAAAACAAAGTCTAAGTCCATACTGATACGGTATATTCATAGAAGAGATATTCCTCCTACAGTTCTAAGCATGCTGGAAGAAAGAAAGAAGACAGAAACAAAAGAAGAAGAGGAGGGAAGGCAGATGGTACAACATTACAGGAAAAGATTCAAATTTTGACCAAGTAATAGAATATGTGTGTTTGAAGGTAGTCTTATGAACCTGCAAAATGTGATTGTGATTTGTATAACAGTTTGCAGGCTAACTGTCCCATGTAATATGCAAATTAAAAACTATGCACACCATGGCAGAAAAAAAAAAAAGGCCAAAGTGATAGGAAACATTTTGAAACCAGAAGCAGAAATGACTGCTCTAAACTTTGGAAGGTCTACACTTTGGAAGGATGATTCTCTAGTAACTGAAGGACTGCTGGCAGCAGAAACCCTTTGCAGGGTGATGTACACTGTAAAACTCAAAATGTCCTATAATGCACACTCAGTTGAAATGTATAGTTCAAGTTCCCTAAAAGGAGCATTTAAAATGTTTACCAAGATATGAAATGTACTAACAGCCAACTCCTGTAGGTAAAAGCAAGAAAAAGTCACACAAGCATACTCACAAATGAGGAGGGTAGATTCTTTCATTTAGGTGTGCTTTGCCAGCTGTATTTTGATAATTAACTTTTATTACATGTGTTTAGTCTGTGGGTGTGTACTATAGGAATCCAAGTATTATAGCATGCATGTGAGTGAGAGTCAGAGGACAATTTGTAGGAATCTGTTTTCTTTCTTTCACTCCTGGGTCTTGGAAATCAAACTCAGTTGAGTAGGATTGGCAGCAAACACCTTCACCTGTTGAAAGGTCTTGATGTTTTTAGTCAAAGACCTCACAAGATTTCCTTTTCTTTGTTCTGAAACATTTTAGTGAAGCTATTGAGTACAGCATAGACATCACAGCAATGTATGGCATAAATACTGGTTTAAAATTTTAGAAAGGCAAGAAGCACAGATATTTGCACTCAGAGGTATTTGCATTCTTTCCTGTTTGTGAGTGAGTTCTCGAAAGAGAAGGATAATCTCACATCTGCATTTAATAGGCTCAATTTTGTAGCCTGATGTATAAATTTGGAGTTTTTGTTTTTTACTATATTTGATTACTTATTTTTTAAGTTATTGTTTTCTTTCATAATTAGTATGGTTGAAAGCCTTAAGTTGAGCATAAAAGAGATCTCCCCCCCCCCAAACTTTATTTCTAAGTAGAGCAGACAGAAAATAATGGTGGAAAAAGAATTTCTATTTAGAAATTCAGAGGCCACCAGGGAACTTCGAAAATAACTTTAGGAGAATGGTGAGAGAAGCAGCCAGATGTAGGATTATAAGAAAAGAATTAGCTGAGAGGAAGCAGAGGAGAGGAATTTGGAAACTGTTGGACTATTTTTACCCTCTTTCCATCCCATCACCCTCTTTGCATTTCTCTGCTTCTCTTTTGTGAATTCCATTGTCAATGCCCCCCACTCCTTACAACAGATATGGCACCTCGTGGCATGGCATCACACTCCCCATGTCCTAGCCTATACCAAGAGATTTATACCGCTTCTCCACATAGGAGCATCATGGGATATTTTCTTACATAGGCTACAAAGACTCAGGCTTGAATGGAAATATCACACACTGGAGTGTGAAATGTGTTTGTTTAAATGCTATTTTAATGTCCTTCAGAGAAATTCTGGCACTTTATGTTTTCATTATTTGTTTTTATCAAATTCTTTCAGTGTTTCACTGATCTCTATGTGAACTAACCTTTTATCCAGTTACCACTACTGCTGAGCTCTGGCTGTTTCTCTGTGAGTCTCTGTGTGGCTCTGTCTCTGTTTCTCTCTGTCTCTGTCTCTCTGTCTCTCTGTCTCTCTGTCTCTCTGTCTCTCTCTCTGTCTCTATCTCTCTGTCTCTCTGTCTCCCTCTCTGTCTCTATCTCTCTGTCTCTCTCTGTCTCTCTCTGTCTCTCTCTGTCTCTCTCTGTCTCTCTCTCTCTGTTTCTCTCTGTCTCTGTCTCTCTGTCTCTCTGTCTCTCTCTCTGTCTCTATCTCTCTGTCTCTCTCTCTGTCTCTATCTCTCTGTCTCTCTCTCTGTCTCTCTCTGTCTCTCTCTCTCTCTCTCTCTCTCTCTCTCTCTCTCTCTCTTCCTCCCTCCCTCCCTCCCTCTTCCTTCTCCAGGGTGAACTGTATGCTAGGAAAGTGCCTCAGTACCTTCACTTTTTCCATTTTCTGTGCTTCTTTCAATTATAATGAAATTTAAAGCCTTCTGAGCTCAAAGGGTGTTAGGTAAAATAAAGCAGCAAAGTCTAGTGTGTAGTGCACATAAAAATGTAGACAATAATCATGACCTAGAGAATCAGAGATCATAACACCTGATGACAAATGATCCACACTGTAAACTGAGCCAAGTCTTTACATGTTTTTCCTTAAATTAAAAATAAAAAATAAGGGGCTGGAGAGATAGCTCAGTGGTTAAGAGCACTGACTGCTCTTCTAAACGTCCTGAGTTCAATTCCCAGCAACCACATGGTGACTCAAAGCCATCTGTAATGGGATCTTCTGGTGTGTCTGAAAACAGCTACAGTGTACTCACATACATGAAGTAAACAAACCTTATTTAAAAAAAAAGAAAAAATAAAATGAATAATAAAAAAATAGAAAATAAAAAAATTAATTAACAAAGTAAAAAATGATGGAGGAGCGATCCTTGCATACTTTAGCACATACACTGATTCCTTCTCATTTCTCTGGGTCCTGTTGAGTTTCCCAGGGGTGATTAGTAGCATTAGCTAGCTTGACAGGATCTCTCCTCAATGAGCAGAGGGCCCTCTCAGCAGCTCCCCACAATCCATTCTCCAGAGCAGCCAGAATTATTTTTAAAAATGTTAATGCATATTGTCAAATTTCTTCAGAATCTCACTGATCTCTATGTGAGCTGTAGCCTTTTATCCATAATTACCTCTACTCTAGCTCTCTCCCCCCGCCCTCCTCTTCCTCCTCCCAGGGTGAACTCATAGGCTCATATATGCAAGGCAAGCATCCCACTGTTTTCTTTCCATTCTCTGTGCCTGTGTCAATCATATTGAAATTAGAAGCCTTCTGACCACAGAGGGTGTTAGGTAAAATAAAACAGCTAAGTCCCCTGTATAGTTACACAGCCTTATTAACAGTAACTCTGCTTGACCCCCCTATAAACTCCACTATTACTTAAGAAAAGGATTACATTGGGGATATTGCCTGTGATTGCTGCTCCAGCTGGGCTCGGTTGGTTTCCATGACGCTCTCCACACCTTATCTCTACGTTCCACCGACACCCTAGACTGGTCTGAAACAGAGACATAGCCAAATCCCTCTTCCTAGCTTAAATCTACAGATCTCTCTACTTGGGGCTTCCCACATTTCATTGCCCTTGTAAAGATCCTCTCTTGAGTTTAAGCAGCTGGCTAGGAAAGGCCTTTCTTCCCAACAGTGGCAAAACTGAGGGTTGTTTTTTTAATACTTCTAGCCTCTTTAGTGTGGTTTCAGGAATTTAGGACTAGAAGCTCTGTGTGGTGTCTGCCATAGGCAGTGCTGTGGAGGTTCTGAACATCCTTTAAATCGAACAAATCGAGGCTCCTGTAGGGAACTTGAATTCAGAACCTAGTAGGTTCTGTACCAATTTAGTAGAGCGAATGCTATCCTGAGGACAAAAACTGCAGAATTCTGTGATTCGGATTTGAGGTCTAGGTATTCTGCCTTGGTTGTCTCGGGGCTCACTGTGAAAGCCATTCAATGCTTGACTGTGGATCCCTTTCTGCTTAAACTAACATAGCTTTTGCTGTAAACAGGGGAACATTGACTTGTATGTGGTCCCTCCTCAATATAAATTAACCCACTGCTCTAGACTGTTAATACACCTAACATTTCTCTCTGGACATTTGTCCTAGTTTGTAATTACACCTGTACCCATGTGCTTGTCTGTTTCTGATACTAGAATCTCAGTTTTGTGAGACTCTAGTAGGTATTTAATGCATAGCTTTTTAAGAAATGGGAGGAAAAGCCAAGATACCTCTATATTTGGATTTGCAATTTTATATGTGCATACATTATATTGTGATTATGCTCACTCCCACATTATCTTCCCTTATTGTTAATTCCACCAAATGAGAGAAAAGACCCCTGACCTCAAAATAAGGCCAAATTGAAGCAAGCTTTATTCTCTACACAGCAAAGGCAGTCCAGCGGCAGTCTCTCCTAAGATGGAGCTCAAGAGAACAGTCCTGAACCAATTTTCAAGCTTCTTTTATGGGATAAAACCACAAGGTGGGAAATTTTACAAGCTAATGTGGTTACAGAAGCAAAACCAAGCAGTTAAGGAAATCTTCCTGGAACGTTTGTTATAGACCGTTCTGTGTTCCCAGGAGTGGGGCACAGCCCAATTCTGAGAAACAGAAACTTAAGTTTTATAATAAATAAAACCTAAGAACTAGAGTCTTAAAATGGCTTCCAGGGACAAGATGGAGTCAGCCTTGTTTTGTTTCTCATTTCCTCTTAAACTATGTGTCCCTGTCAAATCCTTGATAGGAAACTTCCATCTAGATGCTATATGGGCTGATAACGTTACTGGAGGGCAAGTATTTTAGCATTTTCTCTCTGTCAGGAAACAAAACTTGGAATGCACTGGAAGCTGTATTACAAATACATCCTCACAGAAAGATGACTATGAGTGACACTAACAGAAGGATCAAGGGGCCTTTAATAGGTGAAATTAGTGTGGTTTACCAGGAAAATTAGTAAAACAGGAATTGACACCAATTAATTCTCTCTGTTGGTCTAAGTATTTGGTTTTAATATCTTACCACATCTAGGATCTCTTTAATTATACCTGTTTGGCTAACATAGAACAGGTTTTTCCAAGAGTTACATATAACCCACCTTACTTCATGACAAGAAGCTCTAGCTAGGTCCCTTCTGTTTTACAAGACTACTTCTGTAAGGATGTCCACCTGATGTTCTAATCAAGACATTGCAGGAGACTGACAGGCATTGTGTTACCATAGATATAAGCCCAGCAGACATCAGACGGGGAAAGGAAGGAACAGTGGTAGACCTACATGTCTGCAATAGTCAGGTTCTTAGTAATGGTCACATAATTATCTGAAATAGGAAAAAACTAGGTTATCTGATACTTTTGACATGACTTAAAGGCTTTGATTTTGTATATCACCTACGGTTAATTTGGGCTGGGACCAGGAACAGACGTCAACAATGACTTGTGGGAATGTTGCAAATGGCAGGTGCTAAGACATAGTTAAGGGGTTTGGGGGTCAAGGCAGAGCCAGCAGTCCAGAGTCAGGTTAAGTACTGAACAGTTCTTTGAGGCATTAGCATGGCAGAGGAGCTGGAAGCACCTGAAAAACCTGAAGCATCAGGAAGAGATTTTTACTGGGATCTATAAGTTTCGTTGTTTCAGAGTTATATGTCCCATATATACATAGAACATAGTATATTGTAGGGTTTTTCCAAATGTAAGATAGCACAACCTTCCCCAAAAAGACACAAATGAAACTTACAACCTGCTTTGGGTCCTTCTCCCTGAAGGGTGAGGAGCTGACAAAGATCTGTCTTTAAAGTTGGTTGTTCCTGAATTGTAATACTATTTAAAACTTTCCCTGTAACTGTTAGTCTAAGCTCCTGCTTCCAGGTAGAAGGTCTCTGGGGATTACTGTGGTGGTGTGAATGAAAATGGCCCTAATAAATTCATAGAAATGGTTCTATTAAGAAATGTGACCTTATTGTAGTACATGTGGCCTTTATGGAAGTAGCATGATACTGGGGATAGGCTTTGAAGTGTCAAATGCTCAAGCCAGGATCTCTCTCCCTCCCCCTCCCCCTCCCCCTCCCTCCCTCCCTCCCTCTCTCTCTCTCTCTCTCTCTCTCTCTCTCTCTCTCTCTCTCTCTCTGTCCTTCCAATTCAGATATTGAACTCTTGTCTTCATCAGCACCATGTCTGCTTGTGTGTCACCATGTTTCCTGCCATGACGATAATGGACTGAGCCTCTGAAATTTAAGCCATGGTCATAGTGTCTCTTCTCAGCAATAGAAACCCTAACTAAGACAGAAGTTGGTACCAGGGACTGGGGTATTATTGTGATAGGCCAGACCATGCTGTTTGGAGAAATGTGGGCTTTGAGACTTTAGAATTAAAAAACAGTTGAACACTTTTAGTGGAGCTTAATGGGCCATACTAGTTGGACCATGTAGGACAGTGATGATGGGGGTGATTTGAACTATGGGGACCCAGTTCAAGAGGTTTCTGAGACTACTAGCATGTGACCTATACATCATCCTTGAGATCTTTTGGTCAAGAATGTGGCTACTTTGTGCCCATGTCCACAAGACCTACCCAGAGAGCTATGGATTAACATCTTTGACATAGGAGATATTCAGACATTCTAATGTTGACAGTGTTGCTTGGTAGTGGTGATATTTATGCAGATCTATAATGAAAAAGATTAAGCTGAGCTTGGAAAAATCCAAACAAACAGTTTGAGGAGAAAAGGTGCACCAAGAAGTATATATATCTTGATGCTAAATAGAATAGAGGGAATAGTATACTTTATAGTAAGACCCCACCCAGGTATGCTTCCAACTTGTCAAAAGGAATTCAAGAAAGGTGAAAAGGAATTAGAGAAAAGTGAAAATCTTCAATCCCAGCACTCAGAAGGCAGAAGCGGGTGGATCTCTAAGTTCCAGGCCTACCTAGTTCATAGAGTATGTATCAGTACAGGCAAACTTAAGCAATGAAGGAAAGCATCAAAAACAGAAAACTGGTGAGGATGTAAATGAAGGCCATGGTCCAGACACAACAAACAACAGAATGTGGCCGCTTCAGCCACATGGTTCTGGCTTTAGAGTCAAAGATAAAAGAAGGGCTTATGGAATCTTCCTCTAACGCTAAGGAAAGCTACTAAAGCCAGGTGTGTGGCAGTGATGTCTCTGCATGGAGGCCCAGAGAGGCCATTGTGTGAAACCGTAAAGGTAAAGACTAGATTGCCTTGGAGACCCCTAAATGATGTCAATGCTGGAGCCATGAAATACCTGTTCATGGAGAGCTGTTAATGAGGAATGGAAAGAGACCAAGAGTCAGTAGTGTATTGCAGTCAAGAAACATGAAAAGATTTGGAATCTGAAGAATATTTTGACATCAGATATGGAGATGCAAAATTTGGAATTTCCCCTGCTTTTGGAATTTGGTCTTGCTTTGATACAATATTTCCTTATTATGGTCCCTTTTCACTCTTTTGGAATGGTAATGTTACCATTGTATGATGCTGGAAGTATAAGATCTGCTTCTATATTTTCATTTTACAAAGAGTTACAGTTACAAGAATGAGTGAATGTGAGACAATATTTTAAATTTTAGATTTCTAAGTATTGCTGATTATGTGATAGACTATGAGGACTTTTGAAATTGCAATAAATGCATTTCTGCATTATGACATAGATACAAGTCTATTGAGACCAGAAAGTGGAGGGTGTTGGTTTGTATGATATGGCTCCTTGAGTTCATAAGAATTAGCACTATTAGGAGGTGTGCCTTGTATGATGAATAGTATCATGTTGAGGTTTTAAAATTTCAAGCCAGGTCCAGTCTCTCTTTTACTCCTTCCTGTGAATCCATATGTAGAACTCTTGGCTCCTTCTTCATGGCCATGTCTGCTCATGTGTTACCATGTTTTATGCCATAGCAATAATAGACTAAACTTCTGAATTGTAAGCCAGCCTGAATTAAATGCTTTCCTTTATAAAAGTTGTTGTGATCATGGTGTTTCTTCACAGCAAAAGAAACCCTAAGACATTTACTTAAGGGCATGAACAATAATCCAATAAACTAAAATTAATATTGTGGCATCCAAAGCATAAAAGAGACATGAGAGTGAGATAATACTAAAACATTAAACTTAGAGACCTTGATCTTAAGAGGATCCTGTTCAGTCACTTTCCATCTCTGGCAGTCTGGTTTCTGTTACATGGGATCCTCGGGAACTTTCTTGAGATAAAAGTTGTGAACCTAGGCAGAGATACCAGCAACTTTAACAGCATTGGGTGTTTAGAAGACCACTGTGTCAAGACTTGTGTACCTGGATTTGAGGTGGTCCGTTTTGAAGCAGCACAGTCACCAGCCTGGAATGGGTGGTCAGGAGAACAGAGTTAGACAGGTTAGACAGCCTGGCCTTAAGAAAATAACTTGGTCTATCTTGTTTTAGCAGGTATCATTTTGGTAATGACAGAGTCTAGAGGCCAATATGTGTCTTGGTATGCCCATTATGTGAAGCCATTTTGTCCCCTTTGCCAGGAAGTTTCCTCTGGAAATAACATTCCAGTGTTTACTTGAGGTTAAGGGGGAATGCAATTGCTTCTCAGCTGAAGTTAGGACACTGTTTTCAAGACCCAAGAAGGTGTGTGTGTGTGTGTGTGTGTGTGTGTGTGTGTGTGTGTGTTTGTATGTGTGTATGTGTATCAAAACATCTCAAACACACACACATATATGTGCATGTTTGTATGTTTTCAGCGTAATGAAAGCATCTTAAGTATCAGAATTCCATTGACGAATGTGTTAAAATTCTGAAGTTTTGAAATTTTGATATCATGTATTATCTTTAAGTTTATATATATATATATATACATATATATATATATATATATACACACACACACACACATACACACACACACATATATATGTTATCATTTTCTTAGACTTTTACAACTTATTTATATTTTGATATCCTCAGACTTTTTTCATTCAATCATTTATCATGAAACATAATAACAACTGACGAAACTTGATGATTGCTAACCTTCAGAAAAACAAGGCCTGGTTGTCATATATGAAATGTATTGACCAGGAAGCTTCTGTACACTAATGAAGCTATGATTAGCCATTAAAATTATCAGAGCTATAAGAAGAATAACATAACTGGAAGTGTAAACTAAATTGCCTATTTATCTATTAAAATTACAGAGATTTCCAAGCTACCTGGATAATTATCCTAAGATTCCACGGTCTCAATGGCTTTGCAGGGGTGCAGAGGTCTTTGACTGTTGTACATGACAACATTACATCAAGTGCCAGATGCAGAACTTTTGAGAGATTTTCCTGTGGAGGAGGAACTTGGGAAAACTGACTCACCTTGATAAGACAGAGTAGCCATCCCAACAGTGTTTTTGGTAAGGTATTGGTGGTGGGTGAGACAGTTCTTCATCCAGTGGTTTGCACTGTAATATTTCTGGTAGAATTGTCTGTACCCCTTAATCTCTTTAGACAACTTAGGGTTGCCATCTAGGAGCTGGCATTTTTGTCTCTTATGAGTAGCTTATCTATTAAGTATTTAAATGCCATTTCAGCAGATCTCTGAAGAATTTGAGGACCTTTATGTATTGATTTTAAAAAAATTTTCCTTGTTTTTATTCCTTGCTTTGGGCTTGACACACACATATATATATCATAATATATAGTTATGTGAATACAAGTAAATTAATATAGTACATATTGCTAGATAAAATTTATTGCTGTAAATAAATTTTATTTGTACTTAGCATGATTGCAAGTATAAACAAGATGGTGATAAAATCATGTGTCGTATAGTTTTCTTATATTTAGTAAAGCTGGCTGCCAGCAATGTGTTTACCCTCATCTTGATACATATCATCATCAAAGACAAGCACATTGTTGTTGTTTATTCTAAGGTCAACCCATTAGGTAAATATCACTTCAAGATTATTCATGTATAAGTTTTTAACTATCAACCCTATATTACAAATTAAGTCAACTTTTGATACAGATTTTACAGACATTTCAGCCAGACTCAATAAACTTATAAGTCTTGAAGGTACAGAATGCTCATACAATAGTACATTTTGAGATAAGATTTATAACTTAGAAAAACATTTTAGGTAGTTAAATGAAATAATTGTCTATTGCTTAACTGTTTTGTTTGCTCTTTTCCCTGTCACATGCTCAGGTGGCTTGATTGACATGGGACAGAGATTTTTTTTGGAAGAAACATTTAAGCAACGTTGCTTGAGTCTGGGGTAGAGGGTGGATACCAAACTCCAGAGACAGCTTTTCTTTTCTCTTAAAATTTCTTCTTCTTCCATGCAATACATCCCAACCATAGCATCTTCTTCCGCCACTCCTATCAGTGTTCCCTACACAGCTCCTCTATTCCCAACTCTACTCTTAGAAAAGAAGAGGCATCCCAGAGATATCAACGGAACATAGCATAACAAGATATAATAAGACTAGGCACAAACCCTCTCATAACAGACATGTGCAATGCCACCCAGTAGGAGGAAAAGGATCCTAAGAGCAGGCTAAAATATCAGAGACACCCTCACTCCCACTGTTAGAAATCCCCCCCCCCCAAAATCACCAACTTAGCAATCATTACATATATGCAGAGGACCTAATAAAGACCCATGCAGACTCTGTGAACCCCTATGACACCTGCTTAGTTGATTATGTAAGACTAGTTCTTCTGGTGCCATCAACTCCTCAAGCTCCTAGGATTCTTTTTCTTTCTCTTTCATGTGATTCCTTGAGCTGCCAGGGAAAAGAGCCTAAGGAGATCTCTGCTTTGTATGCTTTCTCCTAATGTTTGGCTATGTGTCTCTGCATCTGTTCCTATCAGCTGCCAAAGGAACTCTCTCTCTAATAATAATTGGGCAAGGCATCAATATCCGAGTATAGCAAAATATCATCTAGAATCATTTTTTTTTAAATTTTTCTATCCTAAGACTTTGGTCCAGTCTCCAAATACTAGTCTTCCAGGCAGTGTAAGACATAGTGTCCCTCTTGTTGGGTAGCTCTCAAATTAGACCAGCCACTAGTTGGTCACTCCCACAAGTTTTGTGCCTCCTTTGTCTCAGCACATCTTACACGCAGGATAGATTGTAGGTTGAAAGTTTTGTGACTGGAATGGTGTCTCAGTCCCACCACTACAAGTTACCTGGTTATAGAAGATGGCTGGTTCAGGCTCTGTGTGCTCCATTGCTAGAAGTCCTCGCTAGGTTATCCTCATAGAATCCTGGAAGTTTCTACTGTTTTAGGTTTCCACATCACCCAGTCCTCTCTCCTTATAATCTTTCCCTCATTGTCCACATCTTGATTCCTCCAGTTCCCATTCTCACCCACCCACAGTTTACTCACAAAATCTATTCTTTTTTCCCTTTACAAGGAGATCCATGCATATCTTAGAACCTTCCTTATTAACCTTTCTGTGTCCATGATTATCATTTATTAACAGCTAATATACACTTGTAAGTTTGTCTTTCTGGGACTCGGTTACCTCACTCAGGATGATATTTTTCTAATTTCACCCATTTGGCTACAAATTTCATGATGTCATTTTTAAACATCTAAATAATAATCTATTATGCAAATATAAGATTTTTTAAACCCAGTCTTTGCTTAAAGGATATATCTAGGTTGTTTCCAGTTTCTGCCTATTATGAACAAAACCACAATGAATAAAGTTGAACAAGCATCTTTGTGAATGACATCTGTGATATATGCCAAGAGTGGTGTAACAGGTACTTGATGTAGATTGATTTCCAGTTATCAGAGGAAGTGCCAAATGATTTCCATCGTGATCATAAGAGTTTGCACTCCTGCCAGCAATGGAGGAGTATTTCCCTTGCTCCACATTCTCACCAGCATGAGCTGTCACTCGTGTTACCACAAGATATTTGTAGATATTGTGAAGTATGCTGTTTCTCTAATTTCATTCTCAGTCTATCATTTATATATAATAGGGTTCTTGATTTTTGGCATTTATCTTGTATTCTTAAGGTGTTTATCAGCTATAGGGGATCCCTGGTAAAATGTTGGGAGTTTCTCTTTAATACTATCATCTGTGAATACTAACATCTGTGAATACCAACCCATTGACTTCTTGCTTTCCAATTTGTATTCCCTTGATAACTTTAAGTTATCTCATTGTTCTAACTAGAACTTCAAACACTTATATTGAATAGGATGGAGAGAATGGACAGTCTAGCCATGTTCCTGCTTTGTTTGTTTGTTTGTTTGTTTGTCTTTGTTTTTTTTTAAATTTCTTTCTCTTCCTTTAGTTTAATATTGGCCATATGCTTGCTGTAAATTGCTTTTATTATGTTGAAGTATATTCTTTGTTTCCCTACAAGACTTTTATCATAAAGGGGTGTTATATTGTGGGGCAGTGGACCCTAAGGAGAGGCAAGGTCCATGGTTGAGGTAAATGTTTAAAGCATAAGAGACCCTGAAGGGTTTATTAGAGACTTTTTGAGCATGTGCTGAGATTATTGTGTGTGTGTGTGTGTGTGTGTGTGTGTGTGTTTTATTTTCAGTTGGTTTATATGCTTTATATTACACTGAGGGAATGTTTATCTTTTTGATGATGAGGTGTATTTCTTATATACAACAGAAGGATGGGTCATGCTTTGGCATCCATTCTGTTATTCTGTGTCTTTTTATTGTGGATTCAAGTCCATTGATATTGAGAGGTATCAGTGATCAATGGTTGTTAATTCCTGTTATTTTGTTTTTGTTTTTGTCAGTGGTGGTAGTGGTGGTGGTGATGGTGATGGTGATGGTGTGTGTGTGTGTGTTTCTGCTTCCCTTCTTTTGGTTTTGCTGGCCTGAGATTATTTATTTCTTGTATTTTTTTCTGGGTAGTTCCTTGTGTTGAAACTTTTCTTCTGTAGAGCTGGATTTGTTCATAGATATTGTTTAAATTTGACTTTATCTTGGAATATTATGTTTTCTCCACATATGATGATTGGAAGTTTTGTTCTATATAATAGTATGGGTTGGAATCTGTGACACATTTTGTATCTCAGATCCTCCAAGACATTTGTCCAGATCCTTCTGGCTTTTAGAATCTCCATGGAGAAGTCAGATGTAATTAAGATAATTTTGCCTTTATATGTTGCTTACTCATTTTTTTCTTGCAGCTTTTGATAGTTTTCTTTGCTCTATGTGTTTAGTGTTTTGGTTATTATGTGGCAAGTGGGCTTTCTTTTCTGGTCTAATCTATTTGGTGATCTATAAGCTTTTAATTCTTTTATAGGAATCTCCTTTTTCAGTTAGAAATGTTCTACAATTTTACTGAAAACATTTTCTAGATCTCATTATTATTATTATTATTATTATTATTATTATTATTATTATTATTATTAGTTTTGGGTTTTTTGAGACAGGGTTTCTCTGTATAGCCCTAGCTGTCCTGGAACTCACTCAATAGACCAGGCTGACCTCGAACTCTGAAATCCACCTGCCTCTGCCTCCCAAGTGCTGGGATTAAAGGCACATGCCACCACTGCCCGACATTTTCTAGATTTTTAAACTAGACTTCTTTTTCTTCTTGTATTCCTATTACTTATAAGTTTGGTCTTTTCATAGTTTCCAAGATTTCCTGAATGATTTTTGTTGAAAACTTTTTTTTAGATTTAATATTTTCTTTGACAAATATATCAATTTCTTCTACTGTATCTTCAAAGCCTGAGATTCTCTCTTCCGTGTTCTCTATTCTGTTGGTGATGCTTGTGTTTGGAGTTCCTGTCCTCTCTCCTAGGTATTCCTTTTCCAGGATTCCTCCAGTTTGTGTTTTATTTACTGCTTCTATTTCAATTTTCAAGTCGTGAACAGTTTTATATGTTTCCTTCATATTGTTTTGTTTGTTTTATCTTAGCTTTATTGGCTTTTTTTTTTTAAAAGAGGGGACGTATTGATTTCCTCTACCCTTTTGTTTTCTTCAATTTCATCAAACAATTTATTCATTTTCTTCTTTAAGGATGCCTATCATTTTTATAAACTTGGTTTAAAGATCCTTTTCCTGTACTTCAGCTATGTTGGAATATTCAGAACTTGTAAGAGGATAGCTGAGCTCTGGTAGTGACATAGTACCTTGGATGTTTCTAGTTGTGTTTTTAGGCTGCTGTCTGTGCATCTTGATTTGGCATATTTATAGGACTACATGCCAATTTTGAGTTTGTCTTTATTGAATGGGTATTTTTTTCTTGTTTTCTGTTTCTTCTCTGCTCTTCTGGACAGTGTGGCCTGTGGTTGAGCAACAGAAGTTCTCCACTGAAGTTGGATATTTTGATGGCAGGCATTGCCTCTGATAGAGTAGGTAGTCTCCACCTAAGTTGGGGGCTAGGACAGTATCATTATGAGGGGTGTGGTTAGGGAGAAGGGTAGGTTCCATGAATTGAGGGAGGAGGGTTCCATAGCCTATCTACAATCCTGGTAACCTGTGTAGCCTCTGGTTGAGTAAGAGTTCTCTTCCTGAGTTGGAGGCTGGGACAGAGGATTAGGGACTTAGGATAAAGGGGTAAGAATACAAAGTGGGACATTCTGCAGGTGGGTGGTCTACCTGGAGTTCTGTCAGCTAGAGTGGTCTCTTGTTGAATATGGGCCAAATCCAGTTTTTCAGTAATGTAAGACAATATAAAACAATATTTTAATATTACATATACCCAAAGAACACCCAAATCCATGGGGGAAAAAAAGAATCTAATGAGCAGCAGATGGGTACAGAGCAAGGTAAAGACAGAGAAATCTGAAACAAAAATTTCTGATCCTTGGCTATCAAAGTAGTCACAGCAAGTAGCAAGAGCTGCCACAGCAGCAGAAAATTTTGGCCTGGGAGTAGGGAGTAAGCAAATCTTCCCTAGGTGGAATCCTGGTAAGGGGATGCCTACATTATACCAGCCTGCTTGCATAGGAACAATAGTAGCTAAAAATTCAGTGAGATTCCTGGCTATAGACAGAAAAAGGAGCTGGGATCCTAAGGAGTGAGCTGCTACAGCTATGGTTCCTTTCTCATTCTCTCCCTTGCTTGACTCCCAAGTCGGTCTATAACTGAAAAAAATATTAATGGATACACAGAAACACATACAAGAGATAAAGATAGAAAAAAAGCAAAAAATAAAACCAATAAGCCCCCGCCCCCCCCCCAAATAAACATTAAATGCAGGACACATAATGTCCTTACAGTCAGAAGAGATAAGTCAAAAACAAAATATGCTGTAGTTATCTTCATTCATACACTCAACTAAGCCTGACCAATTTCCATCTCACTCCCAGTATTACAAGATGGGCAGTGTAATATCTTGCTAGTTCCTAGACAGGAGTTCATGTGCCTTGTCTGACACTTCATTGTCCGCAGAGAAGATACCAAGAGAACCATGACCAGCTATTATGTATGTAAAGCTGACTTACTGACGAAGGCCTCCCCAAACAGATGCTTGCTTTCTTTTTGATGTAGCTGTTCACTCAAGAGATCTGCCAAGCCAAAAACACACCAATGGGCCTTAGAGCATCTCAAAGGATGAAAGAGTCTGGCTTCTGAATTTGATTAGGGGATCTTAGCTCGAAATGTTAATTCCACTAAAGGATAGTAAAGACCACAGACAACAAATTATGGCCAAATTGAAGCAATATTTATTCTGTATACATCAAGCCAATCCGGCAGGTATCTTTTCCTAAAATGAGATTCAAGAGAACAGCCATGGGCCAGGTTTTCCATCCTCTTTTATAGGAAAAACTGCAAATCGGGGGATTTTACAAACAAATGTGGTGACAGAAGCAAGATTGGGTAGTTAAGAAAATCTCCCTAGAACAATTGTTATGGACTATTTTGTATTCATAGTGGTTGGGTGCAGCCCAATTCTGAGAAGCAGAGATTTAAGTTTTATAGTAAATAGAAACCTAATTTAACTTGAGTCTTAAAATGACTCCCAAGGACAAGATAGTATCAGCCTGGTTTCTCATTATTCCTCTTCTACTCCTACCTTTGGTCTTCCCAGTTTCCCTACCTCCACTTTCCTGTTTTCTTCTTCCTCTTCCTCTTCCTCTTCCTCTTCCTCTTCCTCTTCCTCTTCTTTTCTTCTTCTTCTTCTTCTTCTTCTTCTTCTTCTTCTTCTTCTTCTTCTTCTTCTTCTTCTTCTTCTTCTTCTTCTTCTTCTTGTAATGTGTAAGTCACCACAACTGCTGTATGTTCATAATAGAAATGGCCATGTCACATCCAGAAAACAATATTTCATATCACTAACCCCTAGCCCATGTTTCTCTGTCTCTCACAACACTGCTGCTTTCTCTTCTGTGTTGATTTATGGACTACTAAGACAGTGATATTTATGTACTCTATAGGGCTGGTTATGAGTCTCTACATTAACCTCAAATAGAAACTTCTCTCACCAAGACTTAAGAGCAACACTAGTCTACGGGAATAAATAGACATACTTAGAAGATGGTTTAACTACATGGACATGACTCCTAAACAATGTTCTGTCCTACTGTATCTGTTGCCTTTGATCCTTATATGTTTATAAAAAAATTCTATTTCCATGCTAAGTTATCATACTCCCAAACTTCTCCATTAGTACTAGATTTGGCTCAATACTAAAGACAACAAGATTGGATTAAACAATCTAGAGTCTTATTTTTGCTTACTTCTAAAAATGCAAAGATAGTTCTACTAGAAAGAGGAGGACCTTGGACTATCAGCCAGTATCACTGCTAATTGGATTGTTTCCTTTAAAGGGCAGTTCATTACCTCTGTATCCCACGCAGGCATGATTACCCTACCTTCCACTAAATAAAGAACCACTAAATATTTGAAAGCTTCAGATAGGAATGGCTTTTAAATATAAAAAGGCCAATATTAAGTATGCTAATAGACTAGGTTATGATTCTTCATGTGTGAAATAGAGAATTAAAAAAGCAAATAAGCAATTCTAACCTTGAGTCCAGTAGAATAATTAAAAGTAGAAAACTATGTTTAGAGCAGAACAGTTTGATTCCTGACCTAGTTTCCTTAGAGCAGCCTGATAGTTTTGGGATCACAAAACACAACTTGAAAACCACTAAACTCATGATCCTGCACTAGCACAGGGTACTCTGAGTTCAACAGTTATTGTAAGGAAACAAGCAATAAAATGAATGGTTACTGTCTTAGTCAGGGTTTTTATTGCTGCACAAACATCATGACCAAGAAGTAAATTGGGGAGGAAAGGGTTTATTCAGTTTACATTTCCACATTGCTGTTCATCAATAAAGGAAGTCAGGACTGGAACTCAAACAGGTCAGAAAGCAGGAGCTGATGCAGAGGACATGGAGGGATGTTCTTTACTGGCTTGCCTCTCCTGGCTTGCTCAGCTTCCTGTCTTATAAAACCCAAGACTACCAGCCCAGAGATGTTACCACCCACAAGAGCCACTCCCCCCTTGATCACCATTTGAGAAAATGCCCCATAGCTGGGTCTCATGGAGGCATATCCTCAACTGAAGCTCCTTTCTCTGTGATAACTCCAGCCTATGTCAAGTTGACACAAAATCAGCCAGTACAGGTAGTATAAATTAAACAGGTTTTTTTTGTAGCTGTAAAGAATACCATATATTCTCATAACACCAAAATTAGATATCAAAATATTAAAGGAAGAAAAATTATATTACAATAACATATATATATATATATATATATATATATATATATATATATCCTTAGTGTATAGTTAATGATGAAAAGTATAGGTATAATACTTTTCAGTATTAATTATTTCTATTACTCAAAGAAGATCTTGTTTTCTCATTTATTCATGTGGATACGGTCTCAGTGGTACTAACTTGGAAGAGCCAAGGAGAGAGATACTGAATCAAAGATGAAGCAAAGATGAAAAACAACCAAACAGAAAACAGAATTCAATTTCTCTTCATATAAGCAAAGGGGTTAAAAATGAAATACAGTGGGCAAGGAAAGCTCACTGGGTAAAAGCATATGCTGCCAAGCATCACAACTTGGACTCTGTCTTTGTGATCCACATAATGGAAGGAGAGAGCCAGCTCCCACAAATTGTCATCTGGTCTCCACATATGTGTCATGGCACACATTTCCCCCAGGATGAGATAAATAAATGTAATTAAAGCACTAAAGTTGAGTATAAGACAGAAAAGTTAAGTTAAAAATAATTTACAGAGATGATACTCTTTGGAAGAAAAGAAAAAGGTAGAATAGAAGGAATGTAGTTACTTATTTGAAGAAGTTTAATTCCTGCTGCAAAACTACAACTTTTTATAATATATGCTAGTACTTTGATAGGAATTTGAATTATGCTATCTTATTCTTAAGGACAAACTTGAAAGACTGTTATTACTTATTTTCACTTTGTCTACACAAAACTTTTTCACAAAAGTAGGTGGATTTCTCACTTCTTTGGTGAGAAAGAAGAGATTACAAAATTGCAGTGTAGTTTATCCTTCTCTTATGCTACCTACATTTTTTCTACAAGACAGTGGTGTGAGTATTCAGCTGTAATGATCACAGATAAAAGGCTCCTCTAAGGTCAGTTTCAGTGATATTAAAAGTTAATGTCATAAAAATGGCCTTGAAAGTAGATTACAAAACTTGGCATTCAATGTTAATCATTTCTATCAACTGTTTGAATATTGGCTCATAAGGTGTGAAATAATAGTCTAAAACAAAACCCATTTGTTATTTTTGTATTGTAGTTTATCACATGCTTTAATCAACTCTGGAATGTACCAGTACATCACTGTTGAATATCCTCCACTGTGCCAAAGAGGCCATGTCTCTATGGACAGGAATTCTTGATGAAACTTACTTCCTTCTGGGGAAATCAGGAATTGTAGCAATAGTCAAAAGGAAGGTGCTCAGAGATTATCCTTTCTCCCCCTATTCCCATTCAGGTACTTCTTCTTCAGTTAAATTCTTTCTGATTTCTTCCATGGCTAATTCCCAGTCCTAACTCTGTCATCACAAAAGAGAGCTGACACCAAAACTGACCAAGGCATCCACTGGCTACCTGACATATCTACTTCTCCCTTTTATTTTAAAGATAATTAATTATGTCCTTAAAGTTCATCAGGAAGTATCATGAATCAAGCAAATGGTCATGGAAACTGCTCAGTAAGGGAGCACACAATTCTAAGGCAGAAGTGGGTATGGCTTTATCAGAAGTTGACAGATAGTGGTTCAGAGCTCCCAGGAGGGCTGCTGGATGGGCCCAGGTTATGTAAATACTCTCTCTCTCTCTCTCTCTCTCTCTCTCTCTCTCTCTCTCTCTCTCTCTCTCTCTCCCTCCCTCCCTCCCTCTCCCTCTCCCTGCCTGGAGTCATGCTTTCAGTAAATTCTCTCAAGTCTTCCTTTCATTTTTTTTCCCAGTTGAGCACATTCCTCTATCATTCTGGCTCCAAGGTTTCCTAGGACAAAAAGAATGTAGAATAAGAAGCAGCTAGTTCTTAATTTAATAACAGCATATTAGGTTAATTATTCATATAATTCAAGATAACTCATTTTCATTCAAATTATACAAATATTTTAAACTCAACTTTAGAGAGATAACTTCAATTATATAAATAATTGGCTGGAGTTACTATGGGTTAAGGATTACAAAAGTTAAAAATATGTCTAACACATAATTTGATCTTTAAGTCCTATGCTAAGTGATTTTTAAAACGTGCCCAGTAACCTGTAGCATAATGAGTGAGAGCAATCTCTGTGATTTAGGACATGTTAGCCAATTCTCAAACTGTCATCACCAATATTTTTTACATAAGTCTGCTAGTATCTTTTTAAAAATAAGTATTTGCTTAGTTATTCATGGTATTTAAGAAAAATGAATATAGAGGTTTACATTTATCTAAAAAATTTGCATGCTTGGGTGTTTTTCCTGTATGTATGTATGTATGTATGTATGTATGTATGTATGTATATGTACTATGTGCATAGTTGGTGCCAGATGAGGTCAGAAGCGTATGTTGAATCCCCTGGAACTGGAGTTACAGATGGTTATGACATTTGAGCAGAAAGTATTCTTAACAGCTGAACCATCTCTTCAGGCCCAGTGGTCAATTTTTAAAAGTGGTTTATAAAAAAATTATATTCTAGATGCTAGCAGGGAGATGCATAAACACATTTTCTGTTACCAGTTATAAAAGAAAGACATAGAACAATGTTATAGAACCTCAGCAGTAAGATTTTCTTTTCTGAAGGAAGTTTTCAAATACAAGGAAATAAGTATTTTAGAAACTCCAAACCCTTAGAACTGTATTAAACTTCCCTCAAATATCCTTGCATAGGTGTTGTTTTTAGTGGGTTCCCTAAAAGTGAGCAGACATCCAAAACCAACCACAAACAAAGCAAAACAGAAGAAGGTGAAGTTTGACTTCTTGCCACCTTGTACAATCCTGACAGTGTATGGGAACTCTGGTGCCTTCCTGGCCGGTCCCACTGACAGATTTTCTCAAAATATGTTTTTTTTCAAGAAACCCAAAAAACGTTTATTTCCTTGAAAGGATGTGAGCTTTTGCTGGTGGATGTTGACTCTGGACAAAGAGTAAAGAATTGTGAAATGTTGGAAATACCCTGGGTTTGGTGTAGGGGAGGGCTAAGGAGCAATTCATCTGTTGAATCCTTATTTTAGTAATTGATAAGTATCTAAAATAAAATTTCAGCTTTGAGCTGTAGCCCACTGCACAGAGGAGGTAGCTATGGAAAAAAGTAGTACAGTTGCCTAAATCCATACTTTGGCAACCAGAAGAACTTGAAGTTATGTTGAAACAGCAAGGAAATGTGCTAGAGTGAGAAGCATTGCTACATCTCATCAACCAAAGTGAGATTCCCAGGGGATGTCAATGGGGCAAAGGGAAGATCTGTACTTGCCTTCATCTCCCTTTGCTGACTTACATTTTTCAGGAAATTACTTTGTTAGGAAAATAATCAGAAAGGATGCTCATGTGGAAAGCCAGCAGGAAATGGAGCACAGGGCTTTGCATTAGTGCTCAAACATTAATTATCGTGCTGCTATATTTATTACAGAGGTACCAAGCATTTTACATTTGATGAAATAAGACTTTAATAAGGGTATTATTATATTTACACTTTAAATAAGACGCAGGTATGACTTACAGGGAGTAAATAATTATCACATAGTATAGGGGAGAGCTGGTATTTGATTTCAGATACCCTTTCTTAAATCTAATCATGACACTGCATGAGTGTTGTAAGTGAAACTAACAACAGTGATCATCTGAAATGTTGTGGAGGAGTTTGCTACCCTGCTAATCCAGTTATTGCTTTCTATAACCTAGCCCTTGTATTTTTCCATGGTTGATTACTTTCAGACTGAGCCAAGCTTGGCCTAAACCATTCAACATAATCCATCCTGTAGACCATTGTTATGTATTCAAGATGAGCAAGTGTGCAAAAAAAGCTGGTGGTGCTTGAGGTGATGGTACTGGGGCTGCTGGGAAATTTGTTACCCATTCTGTATTGAATGACTTGAGAGCATGAGAACATGGTAGGATGAGTTTCAATACAGAAGCAAACATGAAGTTGAAACTTAGTGTCAGAGCAGAGATGATGCCTGGTGTCCAATTTTCTCTGAACAAAATTCAGACCATATGCTATTAATATAGATAATGGTTTCTATTTCTGTTTTTGGCAAGTTGAATTATAGAGTGTTTTGAAGTGAACACAATTTGATATTTTAACTTAATTCTAAAATAACACAAAGTAAATAAATTGTTATGTTTAACAACAGTAAGCTATATTATACTAATAATGGCTCATCTGAAAAGTTATGTATTTTTAAATACTTTCAAACAGTAAAACAAAAAACAATTTGCAACTTATGGAGAAGCAGCAGGAGATAAATGCAGGAGAGAGAGGAAGTTAGATAAGATAACAATATGGATGGATGAAAAGCCACAAAAAATTATATAATAACTATTTAGTTATAATTTCATATATATATAAAGGCTATTCTTGGTTGTCAACTAGAATATATCTGGAATGAGCTACAATCCAGAAAATGGAGGGCAAACCTGTAAGATTATGTTTGCTTGGTATGAAGTGAGTGAATTCACTTCTGGTCTGGACCTTTGAAGTAGGAAAACATACACCTTTGCTCTGGATCAAAGACTATGATAAGAAAGCTAGGATCAGCAGAACAGATGATCCCCCTACACATCCACCCTGCTCCCCCCCCCCCCAAATAACACAGCAAAGGATGCCGTCCCTGGAACTGAAAATCTAGCAAACTTCTCAGTGCCAGTGACATCATGGATACTGGAGAACTCACAACCATCATTTTGCTAAACCAGCATAATGTCTAACTACAACGTAGAAACATTTGTCCTTATACACACAGATCAGTGTAGTCTTTACCCCTTGTCTTTGTTGGAGTTATGATATCTGAGATGATATACCATGGACAAAGCAACTTGAGGAGGAAAAGATTTGTTTAACTTACACTCTCACAGCACCATTGATCATTGAAGGAAGTCAGAGTAGGAATTCAAACAGGAATGTGGATGCAGGAGCTGATGCTTACTTATAGTTGCTGCTTACTGACTTGCTCTCCATGGCTTGTTCACCCTGCATTCTTATAGAACCCAGGACCACCAGCCCAGGAATAGCATCATCTACAATGGGATGCCCCACCCCCCATCAATAAAGAGTTTAAAAAACGCCCTATAGGCAGTAAGCCCTATCACATGGAAACATTCTCTTAATTCATATTCCTTCCTCTCAGTTGACTTTAGCTTGTGCCAGGTAGACATAAACTATTAAGTCACCCTTCTTCATAAAACATTTCTAGGCAACATACAGAGACCACTACAGAAAGCCACACTAAATATATACAAAGTGGTGTAGTGTAGTTCCAATGGATTCTTTCACAAAACACTCTTGAACCCAAGGCTCAGGAAACATTCAGAAAAGAGGTTGGAAAGATTAAGAGTCAGAAGATCAGAGGGGCTGTAAGGTCTCCTAGTAACATCAGAAGCTATACCTGTAAATTATCATCAACATGACCAGCCAAGTGTGAGTTGAACAAAGTAGATACTAATCAACATGCCAAACTGGATGAGGAAAAAGCCCATGAGGCTTAGCCGTACACAAAGAACTATAAACAACCGAGGAGAGCTAGGATCAGGAGAGGTGCTCTTTCCCAGTAAGAACACAGTAATTGGTTGTCCAGTACCAAACAGTGAGCCTTGAAACATACACACAAATAACATATGAACTCAAGAGGTTATTTTTAGAAAAATATACATATATACAAATACCTATAGGCATGCAATAACAATTGATGAGAAAATATAAGACCGTGAATATAAAGGAGTGTGGAGAATGCTGTGTGGGAGAGTTGGAGGGAGAAAAGAGACCAGAAAAGGAGAGGAGAGGAGAGGAGAGAAGAGAGGAGGGGAGGGGAGGGGAGGGGAGGAGAGGAGAGGAGAGGAGAGGAGAGGAGAGGAGAGGAGAGGAGATAGGTTTTGTAATTAAAATACACTTAAACAAAATTCATAATGAAAAATTAAAAAGATCAGTATGGAGACTAAGAAATTCCTACAAATTAAATGTAATGTCTAATATAAAGATATGATAATTAAATTTTAATGTTAGTATACAAACTAAAATGTTCATTATGACACTTTGATTCAGGGGATATAGAAATAGTTCAGTTATTAAGACCATTGGCTGCTCTTTCAGAAGATCCAGTTTCAATTCCCAGCACTCAGGCAGCTAACAATCATGTTCCTCCAGTTTTAGGAGATCCAGTGCCCACTTCATGCATCTGTGGACACTGCACACACATGGTACACAGACATATATCCTCTTAAAATAAAAAGCAAAATTTATAAAAGGACACTTCAAACTATAAATGTCCATGTAATTCATTCTTATTCATCTACCTTTCCAAATATTCTGCCCCTGCACACCTGCCCTGCTCTTGGTGGTGCCTTTCCTATCTCGAAAGTATGTCCTTAGCTGCTTTCAGGGCACATATTGCCCTATCCTTTCACATACTCGATTGCCATCCCTGGTCCTCTAAAGAGCTCTTGTTTATCACTCATAGTCCCCTAAGTTTCAATACACACACATACACACACACACACACACACACACACACACACACTTGTACACACATACACACTTTTTTTTTTTTTGGTGTTTTGAGACAGGATTTCTCTGTATAGCTCTGGCTGTCCTGGAACTCACATTGTAGACCAGGCTGGCCTCGAACTCAGAAATCCACCTGCCTCTGCCTCCCGGGTGTGGGATTAAAGGTGTGCGCCACCATGCCCGGCTCTCTTTCTTAATTTTTAAGCATAGGTTGTTTTATTTTTCCATAGTATAAGAAATGAATTTTGTTGTAAATGAGTTAAATACAATTGATCCATCTTTGCTTAACGTTCAGAAAGATCTTGACTTATACTCCAAGGTGGCCTTGAATTCCTATGCTCCTTCCTCCACCTCCAAAGGAGGTGTACTACAACTCCTGTTGTACTTGGGCTATGCTGTTGTTATTTTAGGACAAAGTTCTATTCTTTAGACAGACAGCTCTAGAAGTCACTTTGTAATCCAAGTTTACATTAATCCTTGAGTTTGTACTAATCCCACTGTTCTAGCAGTCCAAATCTGAGATTACAGGCATGAACACCATGTAGGGATTCCATGTTATTTGAAAGATTATTTTTAACATGAACATAAAATATGATATGTATGTTCTATAGCATTTTCATACATATGTGTAATTTTGCTTGACTGTTATTTGTCTAGTTTGCGCACTGTCTTCCTTGATTCCTCTCTGCCTGCCTCTTCCTGGAACCCTTTCTAAATATTGTTGCTTCCCTCTTCTTCCCTGTTGTGTGTATTCCATTACACCCAACCCTCTTCTATCCTCCTCCGGTCTTTAATTTCTCTTCCACTCTCACAGTTCAGTTCCCTTTCTACATTCATTACCAATGCATGTGCATACAAAGACACACGATAAACCAGAGTCTGCTCTTGAAAGAAAACAGTGTTTGTCTGAATTTGGCTTATTTTGGTTGACATAATTCCCAGCTGCATCCATTTTCAACTACTTTCATCTTCTTCATGATTGGATAAGATTATATTGTGTACATGTGTAACATTTTTTTTATCTTTTCATCTGTTGATGGAAAACTGGGCTGGTTCCATTTCCAGGCTATTGTGTACAATACAGCAATAAACACAGATGTGCAAGTGACACATTGACATTGAGTCACCTCAGTTATATACCCATGAGTGGTATACATGTCTGACTTCCATAATGAGTATACATGTTGACATTGGTTCTAGCTATAGATAAGGGTTTGTCCTTTCCTTGACCCTTGCCAACATTTGATTTGATGTGATTTGTTTTGTACACGATAGCTATATTCATTGGGATAACAACCTGACAATAGATATGCCTGATTTATTTTTCTGCTTCTCCAAGCTATCTCTTCATTTTGTCTGTTTTGCTGTGCAGAAGTGTTTTGATTTAATGTAATCCTATTTGTAAAATTTTGGAATTAAAGCCTATACATTCCATTGGAGTCCCTTACAAAAAGTCCTTGGATATGTCTACATACTGAAGTGTTTCATCCATGTGTTCCTGCAGCAGCTTAAAAGTTTCAAGTCCTACATCCAGATCTTTATTTCAATAGAATTTATTTGTGTTGAAGGTAGAAAATGTAGCTCTTGTTTCATTGTTTTGCATTTGAATACGCAAGTTTACAGCAACATTTCTTTAAGAGATGTTTATTTTTAGTGTGTGTGTTTTTTTTATTAATTAGGTATTTTCTTCATTTACATTTCCAAAGCTATCCCATAAGTCCCACAACCCCCACCCCAACTCCCAATTTTTGGCCCTGGCATTCCCCTGTACTGGGGCATATAAAGTTTGCAAGATCAATGGGCCTCTCTTCCCAATGATGGCCAACTAGGCCAATTTCTGATATATATGCAGCTAGAGACATGAGCTCCTGGGGGTACTAGTTAGTTCATATTGTTGTTCCACCTATAGGATTGCAGATCCCTTTAGCTCCTTGGGTACTTTCTCTAGCTCCTCCATTGGGGGCCCTGTGGTCCATTCAATAGCTGACTTTGAGCATCCACTTCTGTGTTTGCTAGGCCCCGGCATAGTCCCACAAGAGACAGCTATATCTGGGTCCTTTCAGCAAAATCTTGCTAGTGTATGCAATGGTGTCCTCGTTTGGAGGCTGATTATGGGATGGATCCCTGGATATGGCAGTCTCTAGATGGTCCATCCTTTTGTCTCAGCTCCAAACTTTGTCTCTGTAACTCCTTCCATAGGTGTTTTGTTCCAAATTCTAAGAAGGGACAAAGTGTCCACACTTTGGTGTTCATTCTTCTTCAGTTTCATGTGTTTTGCAAATTGTATCTTATATCTCGGGTATACTAAGTTTCTGGGCTAATATCCACTTATTAGTGAGTACCTATCATTTGAGTTCCTTTGTGATTGTGTTACCTCACTCAGGATGATGCCCTCCAGATCCAACCATTTGCCTAGGAATTTCATAAATTCATGCTTTTTAATAGCTGAGGGTTACTCCATTGTGTAAATGTACCACATTTTTTGTATCCATTTCTCTGTTGAGGGGCATCTGGGTTATTTCAGCTTCTGGCTATTATAAATAAGGCTGCTATGAACATAGTGGAGCATGTGTCCTTCTTACCAGTTGGAACATCTTCTGGATATATGCCCAGGAGAGGTATTGTGGGATCCTCCAGTAGTACTATGTCCAATTTTCTGAGGAACCGCCAGACTTATTTCCAGAGTGATTGTACAAGCTTGCAATCCCACCAAAAATGGAGGAGTGTTCCTCTTTCTCCACATCCTTGCCAGCATCGGCTGTCAACTGAAATTTTGATCTTAGCCATTCTGACTGGTGTGAGGTGGAATCTCAGGGTTGTTTTGATTTGCATTTCTCTGATGATTAAGGATGATGAACATTTTTTCAGATGCTTCTCAGCCATTCGGTATTCCTCAGGTGAGAATTCTTTGTTTAGATCTGAGCCCTATTTTTTAATGGGGTTATTTGATTTTCTGGAGTCCACCTTCTTGAGTTCTTTATATATATTGGATATTAGTCCTCTATCTGATTTAGGATAGGTAAAGATCTTTTCCCAATCTGTTGGTGGCCTTTTTGTCTTATTGACGGTGTCTTTTTCCTTGCAGAAGCTTTGCAGTTTCATGAGGTCCCATTTGTCAATTCCCAATCTTACAGCACAAGCCATTGCTGTTCTATTCAGGAATTTTTCCCCTGTGCCCATGTCTTCGAGGGTTTTCCCTACTTTCTCCTCAATAAGTTTCACTGTCTATGGTTTTATGTGGAGTTCCTTAATCCACTTAGATTTGACCTTACTACAAGGAGATAGGAATGGATGGATTCACATCCTTCTACATGATAACAACCAGTTGTTCCAGCACCATTTGTTGAAAATGCTGTCTTTCTTCCACTGGATGGTTTTAGCTCCCTTTTCGAAGATCAAGTGACCATAGGTGTGTGGGTTAATTTCTGGGTCTTCAATTCTATTCCATTGCTCTACTTGTCTGTCTCTATACCAGTACCATGCAGTTTTTATCACAATTGCTCTATAGTAAATTAGGTCAGCTATGGTGATTCCACCAGAGGTTCTTTTATCCTTGAGAAGAGTTTTTGCTATCCTCGGTTTTTTGTTATTCCAGATGAATCTGCCGATTGCCCTTTCTAATTCGTTGAAGAATTGAGTTGGAATTTTGATGGGGATTGCATTGAATCTGTAGACTGCTTTTGGCAAGATAGTCATTTTTACAATGTTGATCCTGCCAATCCATGAGCATGGGAGATCTTTCCATCTTCTGAGAACTTCTTTAATTTCTTTCTTCAGAGATTTGAAGTTTTTATCATACAGATCTTTCACTTCCTTAGTTAGAGTCACACCAAGGTATTTTATATTATTTGTGACTATTGAGAAGGGTGTTGTTTCCCTAATTTCTTTCTCAGCCTGTTTATCCTTTGTGTACAGAAAGGCCATTGACTTGTTTGAGTTAATTTTATATCCAGCTACTTCATTGAAGCTGTTTATCAGGCTTAGGAGTTCTCTGGTGGAATTTTTAGGGTCACATATATATATACTATCATATCATCTGCAAAAAGTGATATTTTGACTTCTTCCTTTCCAATTTGTATCCCCTTGATCTCCTTTTGTTGTCTAATTGCTCTGGCTAGGACTTCAAGTACAATGTTGAATAGGTAGGGCGAGAGTGGACAGCCTTGTCTAGTCCCTAGTTTTAGTGGGATTGCTTCCAGCTTCTCACCATTTACTTTGATGTTGGCTATTGGTTTGCTGTAGATTGCTTTTATCATGTTTAGGTATGGGCCTTGAATTCCTTATCTTTCCAAGACTTTTATCATGAATGGGTGTTGGATTTTGTCAAATGCTTTCTCAAAATCTAACGAGATGATCATGTGGTTTTTGTCTTTGAGTTTGTTTATATACTGGATTACATTGATGGGTTTCCGTAAATTGAACCATCCCTGCATCCCTGGGATGAAACCTACTTGGTGAGGATGGATGACTGTTTTGATGTGTTCTTGGATTCGGTTAGCAAGAACTTTATTGAGGATTTTTGCATCGATATTCAAAAGGGAAATTGGTCTGAAGTTCTCTATCTTTGTTGGGTCTTTTTGTGGTTTAGGTATCAGAGTAATTGTGGCTTCATAGAATGAGTTGGGTAGAGTACTTTCCGTTTCTATTTTGTGGAATAGTTTGTGAAGAACTAGAATTAGGTCTTCTTTGAAGGTCTGATAGAACTCTGCACTAAACCCATCTGGTCCTGGGCTTTTGTTTACTGGGAGATTATTAATGACTGCTTCTATTTCTTTAGGGGTTATGGACTGTTGAGATCATTAACCTGATCTTGATTTATCTTTGGTACCTGGTATCTGTCTAGAAACTTGTCCATTTCATCCAGGTTTTCCAGTTTTGTTGAGTATAGCCTTTTGTAGAAGGATCTGATGGTGTTTTGGATTTCTTCAGGATCTGTTGTTATGTCTCCCTTTTCATTTCTGATTTTGTTAATTAGGATGCTTTCCCTGTGCCCTCTCGTGAGTCTGGCTAAGGGTTTATCTATCTTGTTGATTTTCTCAAAGAACCAGCTCCTTGATTGGTTGATTCTTTGAATAGTTCTTCTTGTTTTCACTTGGTTGATTTCACCCCTGAGGTTGATTATTTCCTGCCTTCTACTCCTCTTGGGTGAATTTGCTTCCTTTTGTTCTAGAGCATTTAAGTGTGTTGTCAAGCTGCTAATGTGTGCTCTCTCTAGTTTCTTTTTGGAGGCACTCAGAGCTATGAGTTTTCTTCTTAGCAATGCTTTCATTGTGTCCCATAAGTTTGGGTATGTTGTGGCTTCATTTTCATTAAACTCCAAAAAGTCCTTAATTTCTTTCTTTATTCCTTCCTTGACCAGGGTATCATTGAGAAGTGTGTTGTTCAGTTTCTACGTGAATGTTGGCTTTATATTATTTATTTTGTTATTGAAGATCAGCCTTAGTCCATGATGATCTGATAGGATGCATGGGACAATTTCAATATTTTTGTATCTGTTGAGGCTTTTTTTGTGACCAATTATGTGGTCAATTTTGGAGAAGGTACCATGAGGTGCTGAGAAGAAGGTATATCCTTTTGTTTTAGGATAAAATGTTCTGTAGATATCTGTTAAGTCCATTTGTCTCATCACTTCTGTTAGTTTCACTGTGTCCCTGTTTAGTTTCTGTTTCCATGATCTGTCCATTGGTGAAAGTGGTGTGTTGAAGTCTCCCACTATTATTGTGTGAGGTGCAATGTGTGATTTGAGATTTACTAAAGTTTCTTTAATGAATTTGGTTGCCCTTGTATTTGGAGCATAGATATTCAGAATTGAGAGTTCCTCTTGGAGGATTTTAACTTTGATGAGTATGAAGTGCCCCTCCTCGTCTTTTTTGATTATTTTGGGTTGGAAGTCGATTTTGTTAGATATTAGAATGGCTACTCCAGCTTGTTTCTTCAGACCATTTGCTTGGAAAATTGTTTTCCAGCCTTTCATTCTGAGGTAGTGTCTATCTTTTTCTCTGAGATGAGTTTCCTGTAAGCAGCAAAATGTTGGGTCTTGTTTGTGTAGCCAGTTTGTTAGTCTATGTCTTTTTATTGGGGAGTTGAGTCCATTGATATTAAGAGATATTAAGGAAACTAATTGTTTCTTCCTGTTATTTTTGTTGTTAAAGTTGGCATTCTGTTCTTGTGGCTGTCTTCTTTTAGGTTTGTTGAGGGATTACCTTCTTGTTTTTTCTAGGGCGTGGTTCCCGTCCTTGTATTGGTTTTTTCCTGTTATTATCCTTTGAAGGGCTTGATTCGTGGAGAGAAAATGGGTGAATTTAGTTTTGTCTTGGAATACTTTGGATTCTCCATCTATGGTAATTGAGAGTTTGGCTGGGTATAGTAGCCTGGGCTGGAATTTGTGATCTTTTAGTGTCTGCATAACATCTTTCCAGGCTCTTCTGGCTTTCATAGTCTCTGGTGAACAATCTGGTGTAATTCTGATAGGCTTGCCTTTATATGTTACTTGACCTTTTTCCCTTACTGCTTTTAGTATTCTATCTTTATTTAGTGCATTTGTTGTTCTGATTATTATGTGTTGGGAGGAATTTCTTTTCTGGTCCAGTCTATTTGGAATTCTGTTGGCTTCTTGTACGTTCATGGGCATCTCTTTCTTTAGATTTGGAAAGTTTTCTTCAATAATTTTGTTGAAGATGTTTGCTGGTCCTTTGAGTTGAAAATCTTCATTCCCATCCACTCCTATTATCCGTAGGTTTGGTCTTCTCATTGTGACCTGGATTTCCTGGATGTTTTGAGTTAGGATATTTTTGCATTTTCCATTTTCTTTGATTGTTGTGCCGATGTTCTCTATGGAATCTTCTGCACCTGAGATTCTCTCTTCCATCTCTTGTATTCTGTTGCTGATGCTCGCATCTATGATTCCAGATTTCTTTCCCAGGTTTTCTATCTCCAGCATTGCCTCACTTTGCGTTTTCTTTATTGTGTCTACTTCCCTTTTTAGGTCTAGTATGGTTTTGTTCATTTCCATCATCTGTTTGGATGTGTTTTCCTGTTTTTCTATAAGGACTTGTAACTCTTTAGCAGTGTTCTCCTGTATTTCTTTAAGTGAGTTATTAAATTCCTTCTTGATGTCCTCTACCATCATCATGAGATATGCTTTTAAATCCAGGTCTACCTTTTCAGGTGTGTAGGGTGCCCTGGACTCGGCGAAGTGGGCGTTCTGGGTTCTGATGATGGTGAGTGGTCCTGGTTTCTGTTAGTAGGATTCTTACTTTTACCTTTCGCCATCTGGCAATCTCTGGAGTTAGTTGTTATAGTTGTTTTTGTTTAGAGATTGTTTCTCTGGTGATTTTGTTACCCTCTATCAGCAGGCGTGGGAGACTAGCTCTCTCCTCTGAGTTTCAGTGGTCAGAAGAGTCTCTGCAGGCAAGCTCTCCTCTTTCAGAGAAGGTGCACAGTTATCTGGTGTTTGGACCTCATCCTGGCTGAAGATGAAGGCCCAAAACAGGATCTTTCCCAGAAGCTGTGTTGCTTTGGCCAGGGAGGTGGCTGGTTGTCTGGAGCTGAAAATGGCGCCACCTCAGAAGGTCTCTGGCTCTCGACTGTCCCAGAAACTGCTGGCCTCTCTATTCCACACCCTCACCTGTGCAGCCTGCCCTCCGTGGAGTTCCGGAGCCAAGGTGGCTCCCGTGGAGCCTGAGGCAGAAACTTCTCGGGCCTGGCGGACCCCTGTGCTCTCACCAGGAAGGTGGCCGGTTGTCTGGAGCCGAAAATGGCAGCACCTCAGAAGCTCTGTGGCTCTCGCCAGTCCCAGAAACTGCTGGCCTCTGTATTCCACACCCTCACCCATGCAGCCTGCCCTCACGGAGTCCCGGAGCCAAGGTGGCTTCCGCAGAGCCTGAGGCAGAAACCTCTCGGGCCGGGCAGACCCCTGTGCTCTCACCAGGAAGGTGGCTGGTTGTCTGGAGCCGAAAATGGCGCCGCCTCAGTATCTGTAGGCTTCTTGTATGTTAGTGGTCATCTCTTTCTTTAGGTTTGGGAAGTTTTCTTCTACAATTTTGTTGAAGATATTTGCTGGCCCTTTAAGTTGAAAATCTTTGTTCTCATCTACTCCTATTATCTGTAGGTTTGGTCTTTTCATTGTGTCCTGGATTTCCTGGATGTTTTGAGTTAGGATTTTTTTGTGTTTTGCATTTTCTTTGATTATTGTTCTGATGTTCTCTATGGAATCTTCTGCACCTGAGATTCTCTCTTCCATCTCTTGCATTCTGCTGCTGATGCTTGAATCTATGGTTCCAGATTTCTTTCCTAGGGTTTCTATCTCCAGCGTTGCCTCACTGGGTTTTCTATATTGTGTCTACTTCTCTTTTTAGGTCTAGTGTGGTTTTGCTCATTTCAATCACCTGTTTGGGTGTGTTTTCCTGTTTTTCTTTAAGAACTTGTAACTCTTTAGCAGTGTTTTCTTGTATTTCTTTAAGTGAGTTATTAAAGGCCTTCTTGATGTCCTCTACCATCATCATGAGATATGCTTTTAAATCCGGGTCTAGCTTTTCGGGTGTGTTGGGGTATCCAGGTGTGGCTGAGGTTGGAGTGCTGGGTTCTGATGATTGTAAGTGGTTTTGGTTTCTGTTAGTAAGATTCTTAAATTTGCCTTTCGCCACCTGGTAATCTCTGGAGTTAGTTGTTATAGTTGTCTCTGGTTAGAGCTTGTTCCTCTCATGATTCTGTTAGCCTCTATCAGCAGACCTGGAAGACTAGCTCTCTCCTGAGTTTCAGTGGTTAGAGCACTCTCTGCAGGTAAGCTCTCTTCTTTCAGGGAAGGTGGACAGATATCTGGCATTCGGACCTGCCTCTTGCCAGAAGATGAAGGCTTGAAACATGGCTTCTCCCAGAATCTGTGTAGCTTCTGTAGTCCACACTCTCACTTGTGCAGAGTAGTCTCGGGATCCGGGAACCAAGATGTCTCCACCAAATGCTGTGACAAAGACCTCCTGGTCAGGCTGGACACCTCTCCTCTGGCAGGGAAGTTGCCCCAGTGTCTGGAGCCTGAAATGCGGTCTGCCACAGAAGCTCTGTGGCTTCTGCCTGACCCAGAAGCTGTTAGCCTCTGCAGTCCACACTCTCACCTACACAGACCAGTCTTGGTGGAATCCTTGAACCCTGTGTTTTTTTAGTATATAACCTTTACTGTGTTTTTTATCTTTGACATAAACCAGCTGGCTGTAACTGTGCAAGGCTATCTGCATCTTCCATTCTCTTCTGTTGCTCTACACACCTGCCTTTCTGCCATTACTATGCTATGACTTTATGGCTTGTAGACTAGGTTGAGATCAGGCACTCTAAGGCCTCAAGCAGTGAGTGCTCTTTCTGCTTATTATTAATGAATATTTTGGCTTATTCATGCTTCCATAAGAAGTTTATGATGTTTATCTAGTTTTGTAAATTCATTCAAATTTTGACGGGGATTGCATGGAAAACATGTTTCTTTTATTAATACGGTTGTATTATGCTGATTCTGCCAATTACTTCCTCTAATATGCAGAAGAATTCTAGAGGTTTTTCATCATCTTAATTATGTTTACTATGGGATAGGTTTTTTTTTTTTTTTTTTTTTTTTTTTTTGCTATAGTATAGGTTTTATTTTTTTCTGGTGACTTCTTTTTAAACAAATTTATTTGGTATATGGAAAAGCTACTACATTTTCTAGGTTTCTTCTCTACACTAATATTTTGATAAAATAGTTTATCAAGTCTAAGGGAATTCCGATTAAGTCTTTATGGTATTTTAAGTTTAGAGTAATTTCATTTATAAGTTAGAATAATTCTACTTCTTTATTTCCTACCCCTCTTTTTTGTTTCCTTTTTAAATTGCTCTAGATAAGTTTTTAAGCACAGAATTAAATAAAAGTAGCAAAAGGGGTAATTTTGTTATGTCTATGATTTTGAAAAATAATCTTTCCATTTCCCCCCATGTTGTTATGTTAGCTATGGATTTTTAGTATATAACCTTTACTGTGTTTGTTGAGTTCCTTCTACTCCTAGATTCTTTAGACTTTTAGAAGAAAGAGATATTGAACTTTCTCTAAAGCCTTCTTTGTATCCATTAGTATGATCATGTGATTTCTGTCCTGAAATATATCCATGTACTAGGCTATGTGTGTTGAATTTATTTGCATTCATTGAATCAGTCTCACATCTCAGAAATGAAGACACTTGATCAGAAAGTATGGTTTGTTTACTGTTGTTGAGTTTTGTTTGTAAGAATTTACAATGGTTGATCTTGATTGTTAACCTGACAAGATTTAGAATCGCCTCACCTCATAGATTAAAAACTGAGAAACTTTTCAGAGGGTTTTAACTGAAGTAGGAAGACTTATAGTGAAATATGGATCATCATCAAAATGGAATATACAAAAGGAAGATAGTAGAGAATTAGCATCCATACCATAATACAAACCAAAAGGAAACCTATATCTCATAAGTTCCATTTGTGGGTCAATTTTCACAACAATGAGTACTGACTGCTTCCTTGTCTTTTGAATGATGCTTTCAGCCATCTTATCATATCTGCCTTAACTATTTCCTCTGGTTTTTTTTCTTCTTTTCTCCTATAAGAATGGATCTGCCCTTTGTTACTTAGACTCTTCCTATTCATGCAATTACACAGAGACAGCTTCTAATTCAACATCTTAGCCTGGATTTGTTAAAGGTCTTTAATTTTGATAAACTCCAACTAATCATTTGTTTTAAAAGAAATTAACTAATGAAAATGTTTTATGTTTGATTTTATACTAAATATCTGAGTTCTGTTCATATCTATGAATAAAATAAATTTCCATCTCTTGAAATTCTTTTTAGAATCATAATGCTTTTCTAAAAAATTGTTATTGTACATATCATTTCCTGACACTTCCCTTAAAGTTATATTTCTATGACGACAAAGTAAAGAGAAGTGAGATAATTTTGCGTTCAGGCTTCTCCATTTTATATTATTTCACTACGTATTACAGGTAAATTTTAATAATAAAACAAGAAATTTATGAGGAAGTTGTATTTAACTATCTTTTGCTGCAAAGAAAAGAGACAAGATCTGTTGCTTATACCTTATTTTTTCCAGTCTATAATTAATTGCTTCTATGTACTAAGTCCTGGCTATTCCTCAAAACTCACTGATCTATTCTACTATGGAAGTCAGTCTGGCGGTTCCTCAAAAAATTGGACATAGTACTACAGGAGGATCCTGAAATACCTCTCTTGGGCATATATCCAGAAGATGTTCCAACTGGTAAGAAGGACACATGCTCCACTATGTTCATAGCAGCCTTATTTATAAGAGCTAGAAGCTGGAAAGAACCCAGATGCCCCTCAACAGAGGAATGGATACAGAAAATGTGGTACATTTACACAATTGAGTACTACTCATCTATTAAAAAGAATGAATTTATGAAATTCCTAGGCAAATGGATGGACCTGGAGGGCATCATCCTGAGTGAGGTAACCCAATCACAAAGGAACTCACACAATATGTACTCACTGATAAGTGGATATTAGCCCAGAAACTTAGGATACCCAAAATATAAGACACAATTTGCTAAACGCATGACACTCAAGAAGAATGAAGACCAAAATGTGGACACTTTGCCCCTTCTTAGAATTGGGAACAAAACACCCATGGAAGGAGTTACAGAGACAAAGTTTGGAGCTGAGACAAAAGGATGGACCATCTAGAGACTGCCATATCCAGGGATCCATCCCATAATCAGCTTCCAAACGCTGATACCATTGCATACACTAGCAAGATTTTGCTGAAAGGACCCAGAGAGAGCTGTCTCTTGTGAGACTATGCAGGGGCCTAGCAAACACAGAAGTGGATGCTCACAGTCTGCTATTGGATAGACCACAGGGCCCCCAATGGAGGAGCTAGAGAAAGTACCCAAGGAGCTAAAGGGATCTACAATCCTATAGGTGGAACAACAATATGAACTAACCAGTACCCCCATGGAGCTCGTGTCTCTAGCTGCATATGAATCAGAAAATGGCCTAGTCTGCTATCATTGGAAAGAGAGGCCCATTAGTCGTGCAAACTTTATATGCCTCAGTACAGGGGAATGACAGGGCCAAGAAGTGGGAGTGGGTGCGTGGGGGAGCGTGTGGGGGAGCGTGTGGGGGACTTTTGGGATAGCATTGGAAATGTAAATGAAATAAATACCCAATTTTTTTAAAAGGGGGAAAAAAGACACCTATATTTGACAAAAGAATTTAAAATAAAAACAAATGAACACATAGGCTTCTTCTAAGATTAGATAAAATCCTCAAAAGCAATTAGGCCAGTCATATTACTATGTGGAAAGGAGTCAAGACATTGTGCATTTTCTAGCCTTGTGTACTGTGTTGTCAATTTTTTTGCATAACAAGTGAAGAGTATAAAAGTATTGTGTGATGTTTATTTTTGTTCTCGAATGTTTATTTTCAAAGTCTAAGAAGGGTTCTACTGGTAAAAAACACTCTTGAAAGCAATATGAAAATATTATAGCTTCTATGGACCCTGGAAAATCATTCCCAATAATAGTGAACTCTAGGTTTTCACTATCTAAAACCTATTTTAATAAGGATTTTTAAATGCTTCCACCTCCCTTCTAGCCCACCACCCACCAGAGGTCGTGGAAAAGAACAGTTAATAGGAAATGAATGAGGTTACAGACCTGTTTAGAAATAGTCCTTTGGGATTATTCCAATCTTCATTGCCAGTAGTCCTGTCTTCTGGCAAAACATCACCAGTGGCAGTCCAGTCTGTTCAGCTATCATCATTTATGAATCAGCAACAGAAATTTGATTCAGGAGAAACTGCAAGGCTCCATCAATTAGCCAAGTCCATGGAAGTGTCAAGAAGCCTTTGGAATACCCATAAGAAATTCTTTGGCAGGTTACTCTCTATGAAGTCATGCCAAGCGAAAATCATCAACTCAGTGTAAGAAAAACCAATGCCAGACCCTGCTCTTTGGGTCATTTCTATATTCTTTCTAAACATCACACATCATCTCACCTGTCTGCCTCAGCCAAACATCCTCTCATGTGTGTCTACTTCAGGAAAGCATCATTTCACTTATGTCTGCTTCAGCAAAAATCCTCTCACCTGTGTCTGCTTTATCAAAACATTCTTTTATGTGTCTGCTTCAACATTTTTTTTCATGTGTCTGTTTTAGCAAAACATTCTTTTACCCAAGTCTGCTTCAGCAAAATATTCATTCACCTGTCTTCTCCAGCAAATTATCATATGACATAACTGAGTTTCCAAAGAAACCAGAAATTTCCACTTCATAACTCTATTAGCACAGCACAAGGAATCTATGTGCCAGGTCTTGAGTAATAGTTAGGGAAATAATTCAATATTTACTGTTTGAGTTGTTCACACTTTTAAAAAAAATCACTTTACATCCTTATAACTTCCTTCCCCTCCCAGTCCCCCATCACAAGTCCCTTCTCCCTTCTCCCATCTCCCATCCCCTTCTCTTCTTAGAGGGAGAAGGCCCCCTGCCATATATCCCCTTACCCTGGCACATCAAGTCTCTACAGGGCTAGGCACATCTTCTCCCACTGAGTTCAGAAAAGTCAGCCCAGGTAGGGAAACATATTTCATAGAGAGGCAATAGCTTTAGAGATAGTGCCCACTCCAGTATGTGGGGGTGGGGGAGGGAACTCACATAAAGATGGAGCTATACATCTGGTACATATGTGCAGGAGCCCTAGGTCCAGCTCATGTATGCTCTTTGGTTGGTGATGCATTTAAGTGAGCAATTGAAATTTCATAATTATTTTGACAGAACTAGTTTCTTCACATAGATGTTGAAATAAAGGAAGCAATTTTGAAAAACAATGGATTTAACCAATAAGGGCAACATAAATAAAAACACTTTAGTAGTAGTCATGATCTCATTATGAGGTGGAGTTTATTTCTCCATCTTTCCCACACAGTTGTTTAGTGGTGTGTGTGTGTGTGTGTGTGTGTGTGTGTGTGTGTGTGTGTGTGTGTGTGTGCATGTGTGTGTGTGTGTGTGTATAATAATAACTGAAGTATAAGAAGACATGAATTTGAAAGGGCGAAGGGGAGGAAGGGATGAGTTGGAAGAAAGAGCCAACAGAAAATTATATAATTATGTTTTAGTTAAAAAATTAAAGTTGTGGGAGTGGTCATCTAAAGTCTGATTTGAGCTAATGATCACTCCATAAGAAGGATCTATACCTAATACTGCTATGGTACCCAAGAACCAGAAAGTTCAGAGTCCTAGGGTACAACCAACTACTATTGGTCAAAACAACAAAATCCAGAAAGACACAAAATTAATGTAATATACAACTACATACAACCAAAAAAGAATATTTCTAACTAGTGTATTATTTTAAATCCATGTTTTAACTTTCCTTTCCATTCAGCGTACATACTGACCTAAAATTTGCATATTTTATATTTATAAACTTTAAATAAATGTGTCAAATAAAAAAAACATTTTCACTCAATTTATAGTAGTTTTACTCATAAAATAGTATGCAATTGAGATCATTTTGCAGTGTATATTCTCATATAGATCCTTGCTTTACCACATAAATAACTTGACTTAAACAAATTTGCTTATAAAAAAATAAAAACCTTGGCATAGTGCTTGCTAAATCACAAAAATAACTTGATTTTCTTTAGAATAAACTTAGTTTTTCTTATGTATCATCTAAATGGGAATATCATAAAACTTTAAAAAATTCTATCTCTATAGAAATCACACTGCTAGGTTGAATTATACATTTTGAAAACTTTATTGTGAATTACCAAATTAATTTGTACTAATAATTTGTAACAAGGCAGCAAACTGTGAGTCCAGATATTTTTAGTTATTCATCAGTGTATTATCAAACTTTCTAATTTTTGCTAAGATAATTGGTATCTCATTGACATTACTGTATACATTTGTTTATTAGTAAAATTGCTTTTCATATTCAATTGCTTGTGAATTTTCTCATCTATAAAATTTTGGTGTATATGGTTTGACCATTCCTACTTTTTCTTCTCTTGATGGCTTCTTATGAATTGCTAGATTTTCAGTAGAAATGACATTACAAGCATTGCTTTGATGTGGAGTTTTATTATTGAGTAATACTTTACTAATGGAAGGTTTAAATTTTAATAAAATTTGGTCTTTCTACTGCAGATTGTGCTTTCTGTGTAACATTTTGCAATTATTCCTTATCCAAATATCACAAATATATTCTCTTACATTTATTTGAAAGTTTGAAAGAGTTTATGTTCGGATTATTAATCCATCTTGGTTTTATTTTTAATTCTACAATGTAATTTCATTTGTGTAGCAGATTCTCAGGTATGAATCAAGCTCTACTGTACATTCTTGAATAGCATTACTTGAGCTGCTCCTGAACTCATAAATATTCTTCCGTTCTGTTGAATGACTTCCTATTTCTATTATATTTAGTGGGGTTTTAAATTAATATTTTATTCTGAATTTGTACTTAGAAATTCGCCCAAGCTTTTAAAAGGATCTTGCTCAGGTATTTAATAGTAGTGATATTAGACATCTGTTAGTGTATATATTTTCAACTGTAGTTTTAAATGCTCTCCTCCTAGGACTGTACTTATTTCTCTATAGAACTTCAGTTTATAATTACTTTACCTTTACCACTATGCAGATTTTACTCATTGTTGCCATTGCGAAGCTGCTGATAATCAAATTGTTCTTAGCTTCTTTTTGTATTCATAACTTTATTATATCCCTGATGAATTCTCTCCTTACTTCTGTAGACTCCTTCATTTGCAATTTCAACAAAATATGATCAAATTAAAATGTTTCTTTACTTATTACTAATAGAACTTTTAAGTACTTTCAATTATAAGATTTATAATTTTTGCTAATTCCAAAAATTCTCATTTAGTTTTCAAAAATTCTTGGAATGGTCAATGTTAATTGTCACTAATGCAAAATCTGAGTCACCTAGGAGGTAAGCCTCCAGACACACCTGGAGGGATTAGGTTAACTGAAGTGAGAGGACACATTTTAACTGTGAGCAGCTCCATCCCAGTTAGGGGGAAACACACTGAGCAGGGATTCTGTCCCTCTTCTTACTGACTGTGGGTGCAAGGGGACTTATCTTCAAATTGGACCAAAATAAACCCCTCCTTTCTAAACTTGGTTTGTCGGGCCTTTGTGTCATAGGACCAAGAAAGAAACTAAGACATTTATGATTTTCACTATTTTTTACTCTCTCCTGAAATGCATAATTTAACAAGGGATAATTTCAACTTTTCTTCAATGGTTTTCCTTCATATTCTTTTCTGACTTGTGTATTTTTTTCTGATGCACTGTTCATGTATACCTAATGTGATTCCTAATTTTTAAGCTTTTCATTCTTCCTTTAAAAAAACAAAACCAAACTATATTCTTTAAGAATTTTATGTATTATTCTGGTATTCTTTCCCATTTCCCAACTTCTTTCAGATTCTCTCCTTCTCCATTCATGCAACTTGATGTTCTTTCTTTCACTTAAAACAAAAAACAAGAAGAAAAAGCTACTAGGAAACACGGACTCTGATTTGTGCTGGCCAACTCCTAAGCATGGTCCTGCACTGAAGAGTGGCTGATATGCTCAGTGTCATTCTGCTAAACTAATGTGCCTTTAACCAAACCTACTGAGTGAATTTTATAAAAGCATGCCTGCTATTCTTTTTGCTTATATATTCTTTTTTTCCTGTAACTTATTTTGTTCTAATTTTATTCAGTAATCTGAAGCATACCTCATTTGAGTAACTCAGAGGATTGATGATTGGAAGCACAAGGAATGAATACGTTCCTGCATCATCTACTGGCTTTTACTTGTAATGCTTGTCTTGGTTAGGGATTCTATTGAGGCAAGGAAACACAATGACCAAAAAACAAATTGAGGAGGAAAGGGCTTACTTGGTTTACACTTCCATATTGCTGGTCATCACTGAAGGAAATCAGGATTGGAAATCAAACAGGTCAGGAACCTGGAGACAGGGTTAGTAGGAAGGATATGAAGGGGTGCTGCTTACTTCCTTCCTCCAGAGCAAGTTTCTCAGCCTTCTTTCTTATAAGACCCAGGACAACCAGCTAAGGGATGACACCACCCAAATGGGCTGGACCCTCCTCCATCAATCACTAATGAGGAAGATACCTTACAGCTGGATCTTATGGAGGCCTTTCATCAACTGAGGTTCCCTCTTTCAGATGACTCTAGCCTGTATCAAGTTGACATAAGACTACCTAGCACAGAGCTCTTAACTCTTATTTTCCACTTTTGAGCCTTTACCTGTCTCTGAGAGGGCAGTGTTTTCCTTGGAAAATGTTTTCTCTTTTACTTTACTAGACAATCTCCTAACAACAATTTATACACAAATTCCATTGAGACTTTGTCACCACTCAGATGATGTTTGCTTCAATACAACATTTCCTCTGGGTGCATTGATCATTGCATTATGACCCATTGAGAACTATGTGGATTCCACCTTCCAGTGTCTAAGAAAATTTCAACTCAGTCTTTTGATGAAAGCACTTTGATAAACCATTAGTACTACCTCTTTACCAGTTAGAATCCCAGGGTCACACATCTTCTGACACTTTATATTAAACTTAAGGCTCTGCATTCGTATCCAAGTAAAGTTTTCCCCAACTACTCTTCTAAAAACTTCTGAATTTATGTATCTAACTATCAGTTTATCCTGTTTGTCATTTGACAATACCATTATTTCCTGGAAACCCTTGCATAAATTTCAAATTCTGCTTTTGTAAGACCTCCTTTTTGGGACCCCCCACTCTAGTCTTGGGAGAGAGAGCGCACCCAAAGAAACACGAGAATCCTTCTTACTGCAAACACACGAGGCAGTTTAATGGCGGAGCTCCGGGTCGAAACATATTTCACGCAGGAGACAGTGGATTCGACCCTGAGGCTCAAAAGCTAGGGGTTTTTATGGGGTAAAGGGCTTAGGGATGGGTAATTCAGCATAGTGACACATTATTGGCTTATTCAAACATCAGCAAAAGAATATGTGCAGGTCAGGGTGTCAGGGTTCTGTGAATTGTTGACTCAGTTCAGATAGCCCTGTTATGTCCTCACATTCCTTTTTATCTTTATGGTCAAGCTGGTCCCAGGAATGCTTTAATGATGGGCATGCCCGGGTTTGTTTTTCTTTGTTCTCAGCCCCAGGCAGCCTCTAGGCTCACAAACAACCAGCAATTTCTGAGTACTTTATATGACTTACAGGTCTTGGAATTTCATCTTTCTTTTACTTTGATTTACTCGGCCTTCCTATGTGTTATCAGAAAGTTTAGACATCAAATCTACATCAGTGCATTTAGTTCTATTTAACTCAACAAGAATCAAAAAACAATTATAATTTCTACAATTTAAATTTTAGCTCAGTGGTAGGCACTTGCCTCACATTTGTGATTCTCAAGTTCATGCAGCTACCACAAACATAAATGAATAAAATAAAAATTATTGTGACCTCCAAAGGTACTGTAATCAGTATTTGCCAAAGTCATATGGGCAACTTAAAACAAAAAGAAAATCTACACTAATAGTTGAATCCCATTCATTATATTCCTCTCCAATTTGAAAACTGCACATATTCAGAGTTCTCTATCCATGGCGTCTGCACACATAGATTGTGAACTATACTGGGTGGATGATTGCATTAACAAACTGACATTTTCTTCCTAAGCCAGCATTTCTACTACATACAATTTGCCTTTCGTTAGGTTATGCAAACACAATAGAGATCATGCAAAGTAGGTAGAAGGATATGAAAATTAGAAAATTAAAAGCATCAATCTGGTAAGCATGAAATACATTGACAGAAAAATGGAGGCATATTTACCATAAAATATCAAAACCAGGAACTAACACGGATTTATATATCACAGTCACAAGCTATGTAAGTATCACTTTACAGAGGGGAAGGATCTGAGCGGCTAAGGAAGTTTGTTATTCCCAAATTTTAGTGTCTGCATGTCCTTGAAACTAATACCTCATGGATTCCAACACATGACTACACTTTATATGAATGACTCGGGGTTAAGTATTCTGTAGTGGCAGAATTCCAGTATTAGAATTAGAAAGAATATAAGTATTTTCTACCTGTATATATTTGTCCTTAGATTTTATGTTTTGCTTTTAAATTTAAATTCGAGTTTGGCTCATTTTAAACTTCTTAGTCTGCTTTACTTTGTGAACTTGAATTTGTTTCATAGATCTTGATATACATCCTTGAACTTTAGTCTCTTTTAGGTGTCTGTGATAGAAAACAGGTTTCATTTGAGCTTGTGACTGTGATATATAAATCTGTGCTAGTTTCTGGTTTTGATATTTTATGGTAAATATGCCTCCATTTTTCTGTCAATATATTTCATGCTTACTAGATTGATGTTTTAAATTTTCTAATTAGTTCATACTGTTCATATTTACTCTAATGTCTTTACTGAGGGAGTTTGGCTGGAAAATATACTATGGTTTTGTATATGTCAGTAAGTATGTGTCCATGTTTTTCAATTCATTGATTTTGGAATGCAAACAATGTATATTGACTTCCTATACATTTTGTGGATTTCATGGTTTGACATTTTTACACATTCATGACTTTTTCTGAATCAGATATAAATAACTTTCCAAATTAATTTTGTTCATATATGTTTCTCTACATTAAAGAGTCTTAATAAAGCACAAATAGAATTTTATGTACTTTGTATGTTTTATTAGATTTCTCATTTTATTTCTTTTAGCATTGTGATTTTATTGAATTTATGATTGTTTCACTAAAAATAGCCCACGATATTTGTAAGTCTGTAGTTCTTAAAAAAAACCAAAAAAACCAAAACAAACAAACAAACAAACAAACAAAAAAACACTGTATGGATAACTTTTTTCCTTAGTCCATGTCATTTTATGTTTCATTTTACATTTATTTGCTGTACTACTTTTCCTGCTAATTAAGTTGTTTGTATGCTATTGAGGACTGTAAGTACAAGGGGCAACTTTATCCTCAGGCTTCTTGCAGGTTGCTGCAGGCAGATCACCCTCTCACTTGGTGCTATCCCTGAGCTATGGAAGTGGTGTTCTGGAGTTGCTTCTTAGATCAGGTCACTAGCCCCATCATAGATGCATTCAATTCTTACAGAAACAACAAATAAGCATATTTTAGAAAAAAACATGAATTTGTCTGGTGTGTGTGTATGTGTGTTGTGTGTGTGTGTGTGTGTGTGTGTTTGTGTGTGTGTTTGCCTTGTGGTTTTTAAACTAAAGTTTTAAGAACTTCAAAAAGTAGAAATAGGAGTGACCATAAAGAGATGATTTTAAATCACAAATAAGTGATAAAAGATAAAAACAAAAATGTTAAGTTAGATAACTGTGTGACAATAAAACAAACAGCAATCAAACAAATTAATGAATAAATGCCAAACTAAAGAAACTGAGAAACCAGTTGAAAACTTAAAATATAAAATAATTAAAAAACAAAGAGATGAAGTCACCCATGTAATCTCTGTGCTTAGGTTGGTGCATTGGTCACTGAGTTCTTCATGAAGGAAGCAGGGAATATCCTGGATCCCTCCGTCCTCTACAGTGCTCTGTACATCTCAAAAGCAGACCAATGAGAGGATGTAGAGAACATCCTCCAAAGGTTACTTTTAGTTGTAGCCAGGCTTAGTGGTGGCACATAGCATCCTGGACCACTTCAGTCAGAACTTTCATAAACTCATGAAACTGAGAGGGAGGTTGGAGATATATGAGATTGCTGGGTGTCTACATGGGAAAACAAAACATCCACATTGAAGGGTTCTAGCAGACCCAAGCATGGCAAACAAGATCTGGCCTTCCCTTTCCCTCTCCCTTGCTAAACCATTAGATTATATCCCACTTGCTAGCTACCAAAATTTGTCCCCTTATTGGACCACTTTATTATGCCTGACTCATTCCTGAGGCTGATAACCAAGGTCCAACAATCAAAAAAAAAAAAAAAAAATCCCCATTTGGCCCTTCTAATTAAAATACTCAATAAGAAGTTACCAACCTGTCCTAACTCATTCTCCCTCAGACCTCCCTTTTTACTCCCCTAAAATTAACCCTTACAAAGCTACTTGCCGCTGTTTCTGCTCAGTTCAAGTTCATCTACCTTGTCTCTTTGCCTTGCTTAATAATGGATCTCTCTGTGTTCTGAAATTGGTGTTTGGGTGTGGTCTGTGCCTAATCCAGGATCCAGAGGGAAGCACGCTCCAACATTCGGGTCCCCTCACACATTTTATGAGCATTATATTCTGCCACAATATCTTCTCTATTTTCCTTTCTTATAATTAATTAAAGGACAATTTACATGGAGCCACATTCTTAATGCATGGAAAAATTCATGCACACATGTTTTACTGCGTCTTCAATTAAGCCATGTTTTCCTGAAGAGTTAGGGGAAGGACTGAAGGAGCTGAAGGGGTTTGCAATCCCATAGGAAGAACAACAATATCAATGAGCCAGACCCCCCAGAGTCCCCAGGGACTAAATCACCAACCAAGGAGTACACATGGAGGGACCCATGCCTCCAACTACATATGTAGCAGAGGATAGCCTTGTTGGGCTTTAATGGGAGAAGAGGCCCTTGGTCCTGTGAAGGTTCTATGCTCCAGTGTAGGGGAATGCCAGGGCCGGGGTTTTTCTTTCCATTCACACATATGGTTTATTTTATTCCTCTTTTAATGATCCAGCATGAATCTTGCAAAAGAAGCTTGAAGCAATACATTTTCAAATTCATTTATTAAAGAGCCAAGTGCATAACCCAGATATTATCTATATAGTCTCTATGGTAACTTATCTTACTATTGATAATATACACATTCATACACATATTTACATGTGCATGTGTGTACACATGCAGAGAGAGAGAGAAAGAGAGAGAGAGGGAGAGGGAGAGGGGGAGGGGGAGGGAGAGGGAGAGAGAGAGAGAGAGAGAGAGAGAGAGAGAGAGAGAGAGAGAGAGAGAGAATGAGAACTATGGAAGTGAATGTATTATGTATTTCCTGGTCAAGGTAATTTAGTTTAAGAAACTGTGTGAGCAACCTACAATCAATTTCAGTGTTTGCAAAACTAATCATGATCATTTGTCTAGCTCACTTTATAGCAATAGAGTAAATTTTAAATAGGTTTGCTGTGTTTGAGTAGCTTTGCCATTACTGCAGGCTTCTGATTTGTCGCAGCATACATATAGTGGAGGCAAAGCTGAGCCTTGGCTTGCAGAACATACATACAGTAAAACTCATATACCTACAGTTCTGGAGAACCATGCCACACAGCAGTTACTTCATGGTAACTGGAAGGCTCATATATGGATGCTATATACTGCACATTTCAAAGCTGAAGATGTCCTGAATTTGGGGCTTTTTCTTTAAATCTGGCTTATTTAATTTAATATGGTCTAGTTCTTCTATCAATGTCTATAAATATACCTCACTCTCCACTGTGTGGGGGTATGTGTGGGGGTATGGGTCTGTGTGTAGGCATGCATATTTACTCATTTTTCTTTTTCTTACAGGGAAGATTTTCAAAATCATTAGAGTTTTTTGTAGTATACTGCATACCCCTGGCAATATGTAATCACCCTGCTGTGCTACCAAGTACTAGAACATGTGGTTCCTGATCATCTATAGATGAAAACCACTGACCAAATTAACTCTGTTAATTATTTCCTAAAAAACCTGACAAGTATACTCACATTCAGATTCCAATCATTGTTCCCCTTTTTCTCTTCTTGTTAACCCTTCTGTCAGAAATAGGTTTTCACTTTCACTTTTGACCTGCAGCTCACACTGGGGCATTCACTTTGAAGCACTTGGAATGATGCTGTCACTAAAACAAGGACCTAGTCTTCATGACAGTACCACTGTGTCTGACTTGTATAGTCAATAGATTTGTGTGTACAGTGGAGAAAGTTATGTGAGTGTGTGTGTGTGTGTGTGTGTGTGTGTGTGTGTGTGTGGTATATTAGAGGACACACACCAGGCATTGTTGCTCACCTTTCCCCCTTGTCTGAGACAGGGTCTCTTCAACTAGGTAAGCCAGGCTAGCTGCCACTTGAGCTTCTGTAGATGCTCCTCTTCCAGCCTCTCATTTCTGGGTAGTTCATTCTTGCACATGCCCTGACTCACCAGCAAGAATGATGCAGCAACAGGATCCTTCTGCACACATTTATTGGGAGAACTTGATTGCAGAGGCGAAGTGACCCCAAGCCCAGAACTGGTGCTGCTTATATAGGCCTAGGAGAGGCGTGTCTCACACCCGGATTGGTTGTGCATGGGTTATGCTTACCACCTCATTTGCATGTCTCACATCTGATTAGTTAACATGTCTCTCATCTGATTGGTTAACTTCTCTCTCATCTGATTGGTTAACTTCTCTCTCATCTGATTGGTTAACTTGTCTCTCATCTGATTGGTTAATATGTCTCTCATCTGATTGGTTAATTCTCAAAACCTCATCTTGACAAAAAAACTTTACTGCCTATGTATACGTGGTGGCCAGTGGTAGCCAGAGCCACCCTGCAACGGCACATGTGGCTTCCCACAGTTCATGCTGAGATTGTAGATACTTGAGCTACTGCATCTGACTTTTAGGCTGCTTTGAAGATTTGAGCTGAGGTCATTAGGCTTGTGCCGAAGAGCTTTAACCTGGAGCTATGTCTTCAGCTGCCAAGAAGCTATGACTGTTTTGATCCCTTGTATAGATTTACATGGTCTTTTTCTTAATTTTTTTTTTCAGATAGAGCAATGGGAGGTCACCCACTGTCATGTGGCTTGAGTTTATTTTCTTTAGTCTCATTAGCTGAAAGGTAGTACCATCTTCCTAATGAGTACCTCCCTCTTTGGTAACCAAGCCTTACACATCCCTCAGGGACTTTAACTGGAAGGAAAATATTTTAGTGTAGACTTGTGTTTTTAGTGTGTGAAGAAAAATCAATTGCATATCCTCTTTCCTAAAGGGGATTTTTTGCCTAACTCTCTCAACATTATTAATTTCCTCTCGATGTGAATTGCTGTATCTGTGAAAAATTACTCTGGGCCAAATACGAAAGCAAGAAGTTAGAATGGAAAGGTTCAGAGGTTTCAGTCTCATTAATTTTCTGTTTCTCCTGTGCTTGGGAAAAAATCTGTTTTCATTCCACAAGCTTTAATTACTCACCAAGTAGCCATAAATCAGTGTGTTGTTCCAGGCATATTATGGGATAACAAAATGGATCAGGGATAGCTTCTCTTGTTATAAAAAAAAACTTTGGGTACATAGGGAAGCAGGCTACCCGGGCCTGATCTGGGGCACAAGTCCCTTCCGCTCGACTCGAGACTCGAGCCCCGGGCTACCTTGCCAGCAGAGTCTTGCCCAACACCCGCAAGGGTCCACACGGGACTCCCCACGGGACCCTAAGACCTCTGGTGAGTGGACCACAGTGCCTGCCCCAATCCAATCGCGCAGAACTTGAGACTGCGGTACATAGGGAAGCAGGCTACCCGGGCCTGATCTGGGGCACAAGTCCCTTCCGCTCGACTCGAGACTCGAGCCCCGGGCTACCTTGCCAGCAGAGTCTTGCCCAACACCCGCAAGGGTCCACACGGGACTCCCCACGGGACCCTAAGACCTCTGGTGAGTGGATCACAGTGCCTACCCCAATTCAATCGCGTGGAACTTGAGACTGCGGTACATAGGGAAGCAGGCTACCCGGGCTTGATCTGGGGCACAAACCCCTTCCACTCCACTCGAGCCCCGGCTACCTTGCCAGCTGAGTCGCCTGACACCCGCAAGGGCCCACACAGGATTCCACACGTGATCCTAAGACCTCTAGTGAGTGGAACACAACTTCTGCCAGGAGTCTGGTTCGAACACCAGATATCTGGGTACCTGCCTTGCAAGAAGAGAGCTTGCCTGCAGAGAATACTCTGCCCACTGAAACTAAGGAGAGTGCTACCCTCCAGGTCTGCTTATAGAGGCTAACAGAGTCACCTGAAGAACAAGCTCTTAACAGTGACAACTAAAACAGCTAGTTTCAGAGATTACCAGATGGCGAAAGGCAAACGTAAGAATCCTACTAACAGAAATCAAGACCACTCACCATCATCAGAACGCAGCACTCCCACCCCACCTAGTCCTGGGCACCCCAACACAACCGAAAATCTAGACCCAGATTTAAAAACATTTCTCATGATGATGATAGAGGACATCAAGAAGGACTTTCATAAGTCACTTAAAGATTTACAGGAGAGCACTGCTAAAGAGTTATAGGCTCTTAAAGAAAAGCAGGAAAACACAGCCAAACAGGTGATGGAAATGAACAAAACCATACTAGAACTAAAAGGGGAAGTAGACACAATAAAGAAAACCCAAAGCGAGGCAACGCTGGAGATAGAAACCCTAGGAAAGAGATCTGGAACCATAGATGCGAGCATCAGCAACAGAATACAAGAAATGGAAGAGAGAATCTCAGGTGCAGAAGATTCCATAGAGAACATCGACACAACAGTCAAAGAAAATACAAAATGCAAAAGGATCCTAACTCAAAACATCCAGGTAATCCAGGACACAATGAGAAGACCAAACCTACGGATAATAGGAATTGATGAGAATGAAGATTTTCAACTTAAAGGGCCAGCTAATATCTTCAACAAAATAATAGAAGAAAACTTCCCAAACATAAAAAAAGAGATGCCCATGATCATACAAGAAGCATACAGAACTCCAAATAGACTGGACCAGAAAAGAAATTCCTCCCGACACATAATAATCAGAACAACAAATGCACTAAATAAAGATAGAATATTAAAAGCAGTAAGGGAGAAAGGTCAAGTAACATATAAAGGAAGGCCTATCAGAATTACACCAGACTTTTCACCAGAGACTATGAAAGCCAGAAGAGCCTGGACAGATGTTATACAGACACTAAGAGAACACAAATGCCAGCCCAGGCTACTATACCCGGCCAAACTCTCAATTACCATAGATGGAGAAACCAAAGTATTCCACGACAAAACCAAGTTCACACAATATCTTTCCACGAATCCAGCCCTTCAAAGGATAATAACAGAAAAGAAGCAATACAAGGACGGAAATCACGCCCTAGAACAACCAAGAAAGTAATCATTCAACAAACCAAAAAGAAGACAGCCACAAGAACAGAATGCCAACTCTAACAACAAAAATAAAAGGGAGCAACAATTACTTTTCCTTAATATCTCTTAATATCAATGGACTCAATTCCCCAATAAAAAGACATAGACTAACAGACTGGCTACACAAACAGGACCCAACATTCTGCTGCTTACAGGAAACCCATCTCAGGGAAAAAGACAGACACTACCTCAGAGTGAAAGGCTGGAAAACAATTTTCCAAGCAAATGGACTGAAGAAACAAGCTGGCGTAGCCATTTTAATATCGGATAAAATCGACTTCCAACCCAAAGTTATCAAAAAAGACAAGGAGGGACACTTCATACTCATCAAAGGTAAAATCCTCCAAGAGGAACTCTCAATTCTGAATATCTACGCTCCAAATGCAAGGGCAGCCACATTCATTAGAGACACTTTAGTAAAGCTCAAAGCATACATTGCACCTCACACAATAATAGTGGGAGACTTCAACACACCACTTTCTTCAAAGGACAGATCGTGGAAACAGAAACTAAACAGGGACACAGTGAAACTAACAGAAGTTATGAAACAAATGGACCTGACAGATATCTACAGAACATTTTATCCTAAAACAAAAGGATATACCTTCTTCTCAGCACCTCACGGGACCTTCTCCAAAATTGACCATATAATTGGTCACAAAACAGGCCTCAATAGATACAAAAATATTGAAATTGTCCCATGTATCCTATCAGACCACCATGGCCTAAGACTGATCTTCAATAACAACATAAATAATGGAAAGCCAACATTCACGTGGAAACTGAATAACACTCTTCTCAATGATACCTTGGTCAAGGAAGGAATAAAGAAAGAAATTAAAGACTTTTTAGAGTTTAATGAAAATGAAGCCACAACGTACCCAAACCTATGGGACACAATGAAAGCATTTCTAAGAGGGAAACTCATAGCGCTGAGTGCCTCCAAGAAGAAACGGGAGACAGCACATACTAGCAGCTTGACAACACATCTAAAAGCCCTAGAAAAAAAGGAAGCAAATTCACCCAAGAGGAGTAGACGGCAGGAAATAATCAAACTCAGGGGTGAAATCAACCAAGTGGAAACAAGAAGAACTATTCAAAGAATTAACCAAACGAGGAGTTGGTTCTTTGAGAAAATCAACAAGATAGATAAACCCTTAGCTAGACTCACTAAAGGGCACAGGGACAAAATCCTAATTAACAAAATCAGAAATGAAAAGGGAGACATAACAACAGATCCTGAAGAAATCCAAAACACCATCAGATCCTTCTACAAAAGGCTATACTCAACAAAACTGGAAAACCTGGATGAAATGGACAAATTTCTGGACAGATACCAGGTACCAAAGTTGAATCAGGATCAAGTTGACCATCTAAACAGTCCCATATCACCTAAAGAAATAGAAGCAGTTATTAATAGTCTCCCAACCAAAAAAAGCCCAGGACCAGATGGGTTTAGTGCAGAGTTCTATCAGACCTTCAAAGAAGATCTAATTCCAATTCTGCACAAACTATTTCACAAAATAGAAGTAGAAGGTACTCTACCCAACTCATTTTATGAAGCCACTATTACTCTGATACCTAAACCACAGAAAGATCCAACAAAGATAGAGAACTTCAGACCAATTTCTCTTATGAATATCGATGCAAAAATCCTCAATAAAATTCTCGCTAACCGAATCCAAGAACACATTAAAGCAATCATCCATCCTGACCAAGTAGGTTTTATTCCAGGGATGCAGGGATGGTTTAATATACGAAAATCCATCAATGTAATCCATTATATAAACAAACTCAAAGACAAAAACTACATGATCATCTCGTTAGATGCAGAAAAAGCATTTGACAAGATCCAACACCCATTCATGATAAAAGTTTTGGAAAGATCAGGAATTCAAGGCCCATACCTAAACATGATAAAAGCAATCTACAGCAAACCAGTAGCCAACATCAAAGTAAATGGAGAGAAGCTGGAAGCAATCCCACTAAAATCAGGGACTAGACAAGGCTGCCCACTTTCTCCCTACCTTTTCAACATAGTACTTGAATTATTAGCCAGAGCAATTCGACAACAAAAGGAGATCAAGGGGATACAAATTGGAAAAGAGGAAGTCAAAATATCACTTTTTGCAGATGATATGATAGTATATATAAGTGACCCTAAAAATTCTACCAGAGAACTCCTAAACCTGATAAACAGCTTCGGTGAAGTAGCTGGATATAAAATAAACTCAAACAAGTCAATGGCCTTTCTCTATACAAAGAATAAACAGGCTGAGAAAGAAATTAGGGAAACAACACCCTTCTCAATAGTCACAAATAATATAAAATATCTTGGCGTGACTCTAACTAAGGAGGTGAAAGATCTGTATGATAAAAACTTCAAATCTCTGAAGAAAGAAATTAAAGAAGATCTCAGAAGATGGAAAGATCTCCCATGCTCATGGATTGGCAGGATCAACATTGTAAAAATGGCTATCTTGCCAAAAGCAATCTACAGATTCAATGCAATCCCCATCAAAATTCCAACTCAATTCTTCAACGAATTGGAAGGAGCAATTTGCAAATTTGTCTGGAATAACAAAAAACCTAGGATAGCAAAAAGTCTTCTCAAGGATAAAAGAACTTCTGGCGGAATCACCATGCCAGACCTAAAGCTTTACTACAGAGCAATTGTGATAAAAACTGCATGGTACTGGTATGGAGACAGACAAGTAGACCAATGGAATAGAATTGAAGATCCAGAAATGAACCCACACACCTATGGTCACTTGATCTTCGACAAGGGAGCTAAAACCATCCAGTGGAAGAAAGACAGCATTTTCAACAATTGGTGCTGGCACAACTGGTTGTTATGGTGTAGAAGAATGCGAATCGATCCATACTTATCTCCTTGTACTAAGGTCAAATCTAAGTGGATCAAGGAACTTCACATAAAACCAGAGACACTGAAACTTATAGAGGAGAAAGTGGGGAAAAGCCTTGAAGATATGGGCACAGGGGAAAAATTCCTGAACAGAACAGCAATGGCTTGTGCTGTAAGATCGAGAATCGACAAATGGGACCTAATGAAACTCCAAAGTTTCTGCAAGGCAAAAGACACCGTCAATAAGACAAAAAGACCACCAACAGATTGGGAAAGGATCTTTACCTATCCTAAATCAGATAGGGGACTAATATCCAACATATATAAAGAACTCAAGAAGGTGGACTTCAGAAAATCAAATAACCCCATTAAAAAATGGGGCTCAGAACTGAACAAAGAATTCTCACCTGAGGAATACCGAATGGCAGAGAAGCACTTGAAAAAATGTTCAACATCCTTAATCATCAGGGAAATGCAAATCAAAACAACCCTGAGATTCCACCTCACACCAGTCAGAATGGCTAAGATCAAAAATTCAGGTGACAGCAGATGCTGGCGAGGATGTGGAGAAAGAGGAACACTCCTCCATTGTTGGTGGGAGTGCAGGCTTGTACAACCACTCTGGAAATCAATCTGGCGGTTCCTCAGAAAACTGGACATAGTACTACCGGAGGATCCAGCAATACCTCTCCTGGGCATATATCCAGAAGATGCCCCAACAGGTAAGAAGGACACATGCTCCACTATGTTCATAGCAGCCTTATTTATAATAGCCAGAAGCTGGAAAGAACCTAGATGCCCCTCAACAGAGGAATGGATACAGAAAATGTGGTACATCTACACAATGGAGTACTACTCAGCTATTAAAAAGAATGACTTTATGAAATTCCTAGCCAAATGGATGGACCTGGAGGGCATCATCCTGAGTGAGGTAACACATTCACAAAGAAACTCACACAATATGTATTCACTGATAAGTGGATATTAGCCCCAAACCTAGGATACCCAAGATATAAGATATAATTTGCTAAACACATGAAACTCAAGGAGAATGAAGACTGAAGTGTGGACACTATGCCCCTCCTTAGATTTGGGAACAAAACACCCATGGAAGGAGTTTCAGAGACGGAGTTTGGAGCTGAGATGAAAGGATGGACCATGTAGAGACTGCCATAGCCAGGGATCCACCCCATAATCAGCATCCAAACGCTGACACCATTGCATACACTAGCAAGATTTTATTGAAAGGACGCAGATGTAGCTGTCTCTTGTGAGACTATGCCGGGGCCCAGCAAACACAGAAGTGGATGCTCACAGTCAGCTAATGGATGGATCATAGGGCTCCCAATGGAGGAGCTAGAGAAAGTAGCCAAGGAGCTAAAGGGATCTGCAACCCTATAGGTGGAACAACATTATGAGCTAACCAGTACCCCGGAGCTCTTGACTCTAGCTGCATATATATCAAAAGATGGCCTAGTCGGCCATCACTGGAAAGAGAGGCCCATTGGACTTGCAAACTTTATATGCCCCAGTACAGGGGAATACCAGGGCCAAAAAGGGGGAGTGGGTGGGCAGGGGAGTGGGGGTGGGTGGATATGGGGGACTTTTGGTATAGCATTGGAAATGTAAATGAGTTAAATACCTAATAAAAAATGGAAAAAAAAAAAAACTTTGATCTACCGAGGGCCATAATAATGATATCCAAAGCAGGATTAAATAAACCAACTTGCTGAGAGGAATACCATAAAAAAAAAACAAACAAAGAAAGAAAAACGTATTTCTATCCCAGGTGGGTCACTGGGTCTCTTGGTTATGAACAGCAATAAAGCAGCTATTGCCTAAATGTATCCCTCACACCTAACTAACCAGGCAAAGGTAAGAAAGCTCCCTTTTAATGTGACCTGTTTAAATACAAAGGGAAGATAACTACTGGTGCACACAGAGCCAGTCATTAGCTATAAATAGATGGGCTAGCAACTCCGAAGCCAATTACATGGAAAATTAACAGCAGTGTGTTGCAAATATGCCAAATTTCTAAGACAAATCATTGGATCGCTAAAGATTAGATACTCCTCTAAGGCTTTCACACGGATCTTTAAAAATACAGATTAGGAGCTTGTTACAGTATTCTGTGGTTCTTTTTCATTTAGACTTGCTGTTCTGTGCTTCGGACTGTGGAAGGCATGATTACACATTTGGGGAGCAATCAAAGCTCAGTCTTATCATTACAGTGAGTCCTCCCAGACAACTGTAAACAAACTGTCTAGCCCTCGGTGGGAGAAAGGGATGCACGAGTTTGATTAATGGTTGGCATTAACAGCACCTGGGATCAGAACAGTTGAAATTACACTTCAGGAAATATTTCAAGGACAGAAGCACCATGAGAAGTGACACAGAGAAACGGCTCCATCTGGGAAGAAAACTGTATAAAGGAGACAGCTGAATTTAACCCAAAATCTGAGGGCAGGACGCGGAGCAGGCCTGAGGAGAGGAAGGCGCGCTGGTGTCCATTTCTGGAACCACCCTGCTGTTTTGTCTTAACTGCCTGGGAATCTCTCTCTGCTTTAAGTTTGCTTCCTTTCCTACAACTGGACTCATTTTTTTCTGACCCCCGTGGTTGTGCATTTAACTGCAGTATCTTCGAAACTTGCTCACTCGGGCTTGCTTCCTTGACCGTTCTTGCTCGTAGGTTCATTTGTTTTCTTTCCTGGAGGTTGGAGGCCCATATTTAAAATCAAAACAAAACCTTGAGCCTTTAAGAACATTTGCTGCTCTTCCAGAGGACCTGGGCTCAGCGAGATGACTCACAGCCTGCTCTAAGTCTAGCTCCAGGCTCTTCGAAGCCTTCCTATCACCTCTGAACACGTGGACTCACGCAAATGCACATAAACAAAAATCTTAAAACATAAAAGAGAACGAAAGCTGAAAAAGATTGTGGTGTGTACCTTGTAAAACATCTGGCTACTAATTTCTAGACAGCAGTATTTGTATTAATGACATTCCACTCAGTGAAGGTTCGTGTATTTAGAGAGTCCCATCCTCGGGGCCCCAAACAGACAGTTTTCCCCAGGACTTCGAAATAAAGCGTTTCCAGTTGCTTACCCCACCTTGTGGGCAGTTGTCTTTCCTGGGGTTTGGTTTGTTTATATCTGAAGTGGCGATCTCCTCAAGAGCTAAGATTCTGAAATGACGGAGAAGAAACTACTTATATGAACACTTAAAATTTGTGATGGTGTTCTTTTTATGTTTTCATAGTTATGCTCTGATGTAGCCTTAAAAGTTTCCTCAGATCTCAGATATTTGGATGAAAAGGAAGAAAAGCACATAATTCCACTCACCGTAGCTGCTGAAGACAGAGAAATATAAAGTGTTCTTTAATGTCTCCCAGCCAAGTATTGATTTGAAGTCAGAAGATGCTGAAAGTGACTTCACTTTTTTCCCCTAAAATGAAAAGATAGAAGTGTCTAGATAGTGAAAATTGTATTTTCAATAAAAAGACTCATAATCACAAATACTCTAGGTGACTTGCTCAGTGTAATCAAGATGTCTTGCCAGCCTCCAGGGAGCTGGCTGTGTGGCTGCTCTATAGCAGGTCAGGGAAAGATCAGACAGTAGCTGTTACTAAAGCCAGTTAAGTCAGAGGTCTTGAGCAGCCAGTGTTCAGTTTAAAGGAATTAACCTTCATTGTAAGTGAAGTGTTCCAGAGGAAAGGAGGTGGGTGAGCTTCAGGAACTCACAGGTGGGCTTAGCACATGGGCTACTGTGTGCTCCTTCAGGGATGATAAGCAAGGGTTTATTGACTATTTTATAATTGCTCCTTAAAAGTTTCTATTTTCACTTTAAATATATAACTCAACGACTTGAACTTGTGATTTCTTTTCTGTCAAAATTATTTATAACCTATAAAATATCACTCTCACCTGGAAGATTCGATTAGGTGGAGAAGAGCCTGTTTTGCTTCTAGCTGCTGTGGTGCATCAGGGAAGGACACATCCTCTCATTCCCCAAACACTCCCTGTTAAAACCCTACTCAGTCGATTGAGTTTACCATGAATTAACAAAAAATTATTAGCAGTTATACCCAGGTATGGGAATATAATTATAAAAGCAAACAAACAAACAGCCACAGCTTCCTTTTTCCTATATGAAAAGAGATGAAGTTAAATTATACTTGGCTCTAGAAAGAGGAGTTTATAAAACAAGATACCTAATTCTGCTTTGAGTGTCAAAGACGAGGCTTGGTGTTATACCAATGGGCTGCAGTGAGATGTGATGAAAACTCATTCTAAGCAAGGAAGTGGCTTTGTTGCATTTGCAGTTTAGACATATGTATACTACTGGGTCGATTATCTAATGGAACTGAAGAACAGATAGCAGTGTAGGGCAGAGGTGGCCGCATGTGAATAGTTATTGTTCACCATACCAAGGATGAGATTAGCTTAGGTATCCACCAACAGGTGAATGGATATGGGAAACAGTACTCCTTGGTCTTTAAGTCAATTTAAATTACTTCATTTACAGTAACATGGCTGGAACTGGAAGATGTTATACCCAGAGAACCAAGGACAGAGAAACAAAATTGCTTGCTTCCGTGCGGAGACTTTAAAGAACTGAATCCAGCAGTGGCTATCAGAGACTGGGGGTGGTGTGAACTCATTGAGAGGAGAATGACAGTGGGTACAGGGGTATGGTTGGCTAGGCAGATACACCAGAAAACAACAATTCGGTAAATATTCAGAAAGCTAGTAGAGAGGATTTTGAATATTCCCAACAAGAAGCACTCATGAAGAGACAGATAGATCAATGACTCTGACCTGACACCATCATATGTATGTCATTTTGTATCCATAATATGTATGGTTATATGTCAATCAAAAGTAAATTATGCTACAAAGGAGATGATTTGCTTGTACATTGTGTATAATAGAAGAGAAGGTGGGAAAGAGAGGAGGAAGAGTGGGAGTCTCACAGTTTTCAGATCCTTGATGGTAACAGGCTAGAATACTGACAGTAGATAAAGACATCACTGAGGACATTAGGAGCAAAGCAGAGTCTCTTCAACTTATTAGAGGTCAGAGTGAGGGAAAGAGGGTGTGAGTGTGACATTCAAGTACATGGCACCTAAGTAGATACCAGTGAAGGAAACTTTATAAGCCATTGGACCTCAATTCTGAAACAGCACAACCAATAGAATAGCCCATCATAGTGGTGCTTATAGTTCTGTGTGTGACAGGAAATGATGGCCCAGAATAATTGGTGGCAGCTAATGAGAGGAAGACAGAGGAAGAAGAGCAACTCAGACTTGATTATAACTTCCCGACTTTTGATGGTTTGCAATAAGCTCCACAAGAGAAATCATTTTCTTCAAATGTGTCTAAACATGAGTTAGTTTAAAATAAAATTTAAAACACAAAAAATGATTTATTTACATGCATACTTAAAAAGTAATATAAATTATGTAAAAATACCTTCATCATTTAGGGTTTTTTTTTTTTTAAGTCCTTAATTCGACACTTTAGAAGCAGTATACACAGTCAGCCTGAGATAATTTGATGACAATAATTCTAAAACCTTGCCAAGGCACTCATTCAAACGCTCTTGTTTACCTTACTAATGGGCCCATGATAGTTTCATAGGAGCTACATGCAAGCAGTTCTTACAAAATGTCATTTGACAGAGGAAAAGAGGCTTTGATACATTCCTGTTTTACTTCCCCTGTAACATATAAGCTATTCAATAAAGTGACCTCATTAATTTTATAGCATTTGCAATAAGCATTTTCCACGGTCTATTTCAGAACACTCTTCTTCCCAATATTTATGCCAGATCAATGTTTACTTTTGAAACTACAGATTAATTGGCTAGCCCAATATTTTGAGATATGATTTAGGTTTTCTACTTAACACTTCCCTATAATTTGTGCTTTCCTACCATTTCAGCCGCAGTAATTCATTAGCAAAAAGAAGGGGTGATGCAACAGAGGAAGAAGTAAATCTTGGGGCTTTGGTTATCAACTGCCTGTCTCTCAAAAGAATATGGGGAAGAACACAGAACATAAAACATTTGCTCCGAAGGATGTATGATTACTCGGAGGGCATGGGTCTGGAGGCTCGATTAATTGCCTCTTGGCTGGGAAAAAAAAATGAGTCAGAGGAAAAACAAAGAAAACAGAGATATTGATGGATCCCTAAGAGAGGTCTCAGGGCCCTTTCTCCCAACTCACCCCACCACACTTGCTGCTCTTAACATGCTGTCACTCCTGAGACCTGCTCTAAATCTTCTCCCAACTGCATGCCTGTGCATCAAGACTTACTAAATAGCACCAAATTAGCAATAAAGTATTGAGTTTGCAAGGTCACAGACATGGGTAGTTACTTCACATCTTCCTGATGAAAAAATTTAAAAGCTTTATGAGAGGAGCATTTGGATGAAGTCTCGATTTTCTAGACGTGAGAATCCCATTGTTCTCTGCCGTCTCTGTAGCGGGCTTAAAGTATACCTATGCTTCTGGGACTCGTTTTGCCTATAATCAAATGATGGACCAAAATGTCAATTTATGTTTGGCTGTTTAATATATGATAACAACAAAATTCAGCATTAAAGTTCAGTGAGGCTTTCCTAAGAAAAATACAATATCAATTTATCAAGGCCATGTATCTTAATTCATTTTTTATTGTGAATAACACATTATGACCAGCTAGGGGAGTTATAAAATAAACCTTAGCTTACAGCTGTGGGCTTATTAAGTTGAGGGAGGGTCACATTCAGTGATGTCTTACATGCTAATAAAGTTCCAGGGTGGCTGCAGGCATCACATGGCAGATACAGGAAACTTATATCGTGTGTGTGTGTGTGTGTGTGTGTGTGTGTGTGTGTGTGTGTGTGTGTTCTCATATCTCTCCTGTATTTATAAATCCCTGGAATTCAATCATTGGACACAACCAAAATGACCTTTCTTCATCACCTCCCCAAAGTGTTAGCCCTAAGCATGTTGGGCAGTCTAAGTTTTTATGTTTTGTTTTGTTTTGTTTTGTTTTGTTTTGTTTTGTTTTGTTTCTCAAGACAAGGCTTCTTTTTGTAGCCCTGGCTGTCCTGAAACTTAATCTGGAGACCAACCTGACCTTGAACTTAACAAAGATCAGCTTGCTACTGCCTCATAGATGCTGAGGCCAAAGGCATGTGCCACCACCCAGCTATGCTTCTCCTTTTTTGATACTTCATGTTGGAAATTAAATTTTAACAAATAAAAATTTTGGAAATATACCCACTCAATATTCAACCCAAAACCCTGTGTTTAAATAACTTTCATCTACCAGATATAGTGGTATTACTGCAGTGGCAGCTACTCATAGGATCACTGAGCCAAAACAGATCCTAGAATTAGAGGTTATCTGGGCAATGCTAGGAGAATCTAGTACTCCCCCTCACAAACCTACTAAAATGAATGAAAAAAAAACCCACATACTTTATATTCTCTATATATTTAGTTATAAATTTATTTGCCAGACTTGGGAAATAGCTCAGCAGTATAGCACTTGATTAGCATGTATAAGACCCTGACTTCAGTTCTGAAATCCTTATGAGTGTGATTAAGAAAAAAATAAGACTCTGATATTTGTAATTTAATATGGTACGATATTATATAGAGGAAATTCTAAGAGAACTTGTTACTAGCTTTTTAAAACTTGCTGTTAGTTTATGAAGGTACGGAATCAAGATAGGCAATGATATCTCCTACTTTTAATAAAAGCAACAAATATTTAGAAATCTAAAATTAGTAACACTCTGCAATTGCTGGTGGGATTACAAACTGGTACAACCACTTTGGAAATCAATCTGGAGGTTCCTCAGAAAATTGGAAACAGATTTATCTATCTGAAGACCCAGCTATACCACTCCTGGAAATATATCCAAAAGATACCCCACCATGCCACAAGGGCATGTGCTCCCCTATGCTCATAGGTGCTATATTTGTGATAGCCAGAAGCTGGAAACAATCCAGATATCCCTGAACCAAAGAATGGATACTGAAAATGTATCCATTCATTTACACAATGGAATACTATTCATCTATTAAGAATGAGGGCATCATGAGTTCTTCAGGCAAATGGATGGAACTAGAAATTATCATCCTTAGTGAGGTATCTCAGACCCAAAAAGACATGCATGGTATATACTCACTAATAAGTGAATATTAGTCAAAAAGTACAGAATACCCTTGACACAATCCACAGAACTCAAGGTTAACAAGCCAAAGGGCCCAAGTGACGATGCTTTAATCCTACTTGGGAGGGAGAAGAAAGCAGAGGGCAGAGGGAGGAAGGGATCTGGGTAGGAGAGGGGAGGGGAAGTGGTAGGGGTAAAGGGGAACATGATCAAGTATTGTGGGGTGGGGGACAGGAGTGAAGTCCCAAAGGACAGCAAAATTAATGAAACTATACAACCTTGGGGGATGGGAGGTGGGGTGACCCTCTAGCAAGTCCCAGAGACCTGGGAGGTGAGAGACTCTTAGAACTCAATAGGAGGGACTTTGGATGAGATGCCCAACAGTAGAGGGAGGGAATTTGTGAAGTCCACCTCCAGTAGAAACACAGGACATCAAGTGGAGGGATGGGGTTGCCATCCCACAGTCAGGAACTCTGACATGGGGGTTGTTTCTGTCTGGGATACCTGTAAGGGAAAAAATGGGGAGGAGAATGGGGGGAAGAAGGTCTATTGACTTACCCAAATATGGACCTATCTTGGGGTCAGCTCCAGGGCCTGACATTATTATTTATGCTGTGATGTGTTTACAGACAGGAGACTAACATTGCTGCTCTCTGAGAGGCCCAAAAAGCAGGTGATTGAGATGGAGGCAGATATTTGTACCCAACCAATAGTATGAAGTTGGTTATCCTTGTGGTTGAATTAGGGAAAGTCTGGAATAGGTTGAGGAGGAGGGTGACACATGGGAAGGCCAGCAGTCTCAACTAACCTGGACTCCTGAGATCTCTCAGACACTATGCCACCACCAGTGGCATTCACTGGCTGGTCCGAGACTCCTAACACATATACAGCAGAGTACTGCCTTGTCGGGCCTCAATGAGAGAACATTCACCTAGCCCTTGAAAGACTTGGGTCCCCAGGGAGTAGAGAGGCTTGGGGGGATCTGGTGGGGTTGGGATGGGAGTATGTGGACATCCTGTTGGAGATAAGGGAGGAAAAATGGGATGTGGAACTGTTGGAGGGTGGAACAGGAGAGAAATATTGACTGGACTGAGGAAAGATTAAAGATAATAATAAAATAAAAATGTTCTTTTGAGAAAGTTTAAGAACACGTGAAAACAGATGCACAGTGTGCAAGACCAATGCACCAAAATCTTTAACCACTACAGACTTATCAACAAGTTCTAAGTAACCAGTGAAGAGCTTACACTTTGTTATCATGTTTATGAAGCACGAGACTTGAGATGGTTACAGGATTTTTTTTTTCTGTTCTAATTTGATGCACTATCAATAAAATCATCAGGTTCTTAGATATGTGTCTACATATATGGACATGCTGATTATAAAATTCATATAGACTTTTTTGAGATAGGGTCTCAATATCTCAGGCATGTTTTGCATTTAGTATACAGTTGAAGATGACCTTGAACTTCTGAAATGTGCTATCATACCTGGCTTCATGAGGTTTGGGACTCAAGCTAGGCTTTCAAACATACTGGGCAAGCATGGTAGTAACTGATCTACACCCATTGAGCAAGATATTTTTGAAGAGCTGAGAACTTTCCTAACTTGCTGAAAGCTAAGCTTCTATGTGCTAAATGCACTTTATAGGTGATTTCAATGTTTTTCCTTAAAACATAAAATAATTACTTTTGTTCTTGAATATGCAAACTCAGCCTTACACACCAAGAATTACAACATCTGGTAGTTTCCAAGGAATTCCTTTCAATAGCCCTCACAGCACTGCTCACTGGGCAATGTCTTTATCTAAAGTGAAGAAGCTGAGGTCTCTGTTTACTGTGTGCCAAGGCTTTATGGGAATACATGACAGGTGGTTAGGTGCCAATTGCCAAAAACTCCACAATTTCCCATTCACAATTGGTCTTAAGCAGTTGTTCCAGAAAGTGCTACTTAACTGGATATTTCCACACACTCCTGGCTGTCTACGTGATGTTATTTCTTCATAGCTTTTCTTGCTTAGCCATACTGACATTGCTGTAAGTTATCATCTGATTCTTCACATTTACAATCATTGCAGCCTGCTGTGAAATCTAAAATATGTAGTGTCTGTAGTCTTCAGAAAGCTAATGTCAAGGATTAAACTTGCCCATTGCTGGGGTTCTTTCTAAATGAGGAGATTGAATTTGAGTTAGAAAGGAAGACATTTTACATTCTATTTGAATATTCTTTCAGTATTGTAGTCTAAGTGAACTTAGTCTCTGAGAATTTTAGACCTGTAGACAATAAAATATGGAGTATATTGACTTCCTCTTTGCCATACATCCCCTCTTAATTTCGTGTCATTTTTTTTAAATAAACTGCTAAGTCTGATTAATGATGCATACATGTGGTGTGAAATAGGGGGCACTCACTGGAGCATGGGCAACAGAGCAATGGCCACAGCCCCAAAATAAGAGTGAGCTCCCCCCATCCCCAGCATACAATCAACTCCTCAATTAGGGTCAGAGCCTGACAAACTCTTCCCTCACTCACATTGGAATTTTGGTTTGGTTGATCTTTTTCAAGTAACCAAAACTACTTTGAGTTTATGAGTCTTGTGTTCTCACTTTAATATGCTTATTGAAAGAGGAATATAAAAATGTTTTCTAAGAAAAGTAATTCTCCCTAGACTATATAGTACAGAGATACCAAATATGGTGTATAGCACAGAGCCAGGAGATATACTTGCAGGTGAGCAATTGGCTTCTGAAAACTCAAGCAAGTCATCTATTCTCACTGTGGTTTCCCGTATCAGCATAAACCAACACACAAGATAATCTGGGGTTCCAATTCCTGTTCTTGGAGGGGATAGAGTATTTTTATAACAAACCACAGAAGCTCAAATATCTGCATATTAAATGGTTGATGTTGCTGCTGTCTGATTTGAATTTTTTGAAAACACAGATGAATTTTTGAAAATACAATTCTGTGCCAACAATGGAGTAATAATATGATACAGTACCCTCGGTCTAATAAGATTATTGATTGTGTGTATCTCAGACATAAGCCAGTAAAACTTCCTGAGGTTTATACCCAATGGTGAGATCCAAGGAACTCAAGGGCATGATTTTCTGCAGTCTGATTTTCAAGAGATATGATTCCTAGACAGGAGTTTGAAGCAATGATAAATATTAAAGAAATGAAGAATCCGTGTTTAACGTTTTGTAGACTATAGTGGTAGGAAGTGAGGAAGAAGGGATAAAGACTGTCAGTGAAAAGGATTTTGAGCCAAAAACTGAAAATGTGTTTTGTAAAGTCATAGTTGTGGTGACTCACACTTCATTTCCAGCACTTTTCTTATTCCCATTCTAATAGTTTTATTGATCGATAGGCAGAGATAGGAAGAACGTGAGTTTGAAGCTAGTCAAACTTCTGAGTTCTAGGCTTATATGAGATACATATCTCTAAGGGAGGAATGTGAAAAGCTGAACTTTCAAGAGTCAAATCAGTCAAAGAACTTCTTTTGCAGTGGTATCGATGACTGCAGACTTGGAATTGAGAATAAGAGACATATAAGGCTCTGTGACTACCTCTCTCATCACTCTTACCCTCTACCCTCCACCCCCTGCAGAAACAGAAAAGAAAGAGAGAGAAAAAAAAAGAAACAGTCTAGACAGGAAAGCCATTGAATCGAACTCTTAAAAATTAAGATAGGGTTCTTCAAGAGTAGTTCTTTGTAGCTGATGGTTTCTGGCAGGAGTGGGTATGAGGTGGGGGGAAGAACTCAGTTTTCTTTAAGGGATGGTCACTGGGAGATTGACCGTGCTCTACTGAGCATATGAGTAACACAAATTGGACTTGGTAATTTTTTCTTCTTCTTCTTTCTTTTCTTATTTTTTAAGTGTGTGTGTGTGTGTGTGTGTGTGTGTGTGTGTGTGTGTCAAAGGTTGGGGGTGTGCCTGAGAAAACTAGGAAGTTAATGTGATTGGGGTACATTATGTGTAACTCCCAAATAATCAATAAAACTATTACACTGGGAATAATAACAAAAATAAGAGTCAAATAAGTCACTTGCTTTGACTTGGTAGGTATTGTAGAGGGAGCTTCTTTCATGAGAGCTGACTTCATGTCACAAAGCTGACATGGATTCAGTGTCCAAACAGAACCCCAACTCATGTGCATCTTGAATGGAGCATCTTGGACCCAGGCACAAGCTCACCAGACTGGGCAGAAACAGTCATGCCATTTGTTCTAATGCACATGAAGTGTGCATGAGAGAAAGAGCTCAACCAGAAAAGTTTCTGGCCTGCTTTTTCTTCTTTTATTCCCAGGCTAATAGGACCTGGTAAATACAGATTACAGAAGAACTGTAACACTTTTGAGAAAGAGCAAATATATTTTTAAACTTTCATTTATCCCTTATTCCTTGGTAATTTCCCACCTCTTAAATCATGCTTGCTCTTCTTGACACATCCCTCTGTCTCTGCTCCCTGTTCCTTCACACCAGTCAAGGAACAGTTCTCATGTAAACCTTAGTGCTAAGTCCCATCCTCTATCACAGTAGTTACTGAGTCCATTAATTCATCTGGACCCTTTTTGTCCTTCTCGTCAATCATATTACTCATTTGAGAGGTCATCCAATGAGAAAACCCTTGGAGCTATTACTGACTTTTCCTACTCCATATTTTTATAGCATATTTCATGCACCTACTCTGTTTTTGTATGGAAACGTGCCTTACTCTGTGCATCTCACTACCATGCTAATTCAGTGACTAAACAAACATAAAATGGTTAAAATATACCTCAAATATTATATATACTTTATAAAAAATACAGATAGAATTCTTAAATAAGTTCTGGGCCCAATAAAGAGAGTAACAAGTAGCTTCAGAGGGATTTGCAAATTGCCCACAACTATCTGAGCAAGGTGAATTTTGAAGTATTTGGAACCTTGTTTCTATGAAGTATGTTAATAGATTCAACACATTATTAGGAATCCATGCAGCAACGCATGTGTTACCCTCTTAGATAAAATCAGAAACTTAGCAGTGTGGCAGGCAAGCCCCTCCCCTCTGCCAGCCCTTTAGCCACACCACTCAATGCAATGAGGGGTGGTATAGCATGAGGTGCAGAGGGGATCTGCAATGTCCAGGATTTAAATGTTAGTTTGATCATGTGGTCCTAGGATCTTGAAAGTACATTCTGTCCAGATCCTCACTTGACTTGTGTGATAAATGAATTAACTTTTGTCTTCCCATAAGCCTCCTTTGAACATTTAATATGAAGTGACTAGGAAATAATGGGCACTTTTCAAGTTGTGTGTCTTCACTATTAAATGGTTGTACCTCCAAAGATGCTATTTGAAAATTAGTATCATCACCCTCCCTGGGGATATCCTCCTCTATCAGCTGAGGATAATTTTGTTGCAAGAAGCTCACATTGCTGGGTAATTATAAGATTATAAAACTCAGAGGCAAAGTGAACTTCAGGCACAATTGTACTGGACTCTACTTACAATTTTCTATTGTACTCTTAGCTCTGATTTTCTCTGTGTCCCTTTGGTTCTCCTTTAGAATGACTCTTCATATTCTGACAAAGTAACTGCAGACTCTGACTTTGCACATGGACCTCAGACCATCAAAGAATAGTAATCACTATCCTTGCTCTCCCTTGTGTGATTACATTAACAAATCCTTGAGAAAGTAGAGATAGGACGTCAACTTCCCAATCATTGTTGTAAAGTTCTGATTCTTAACTTGGATCACTGTCCGTTCTACATCAAACACTGCAGCTGAGATTCCAACTTGAGGTTTGAGAGTCTCTTGGGTCACTTTTTTCCAAAGAAAATTAAATATACCAACTGTAAATTGTTAAGAATTTAATAATCAGGATGGCATAATGAATGACAGTAGGAACATAACAACTGTCATCCATGAGGACACACCCTGCTGGGAGCATCCAGTATTCTGGGCAGGTGCTGCTCTCCAAGAGTCTTATCCTATTTATGAGAAGGTGGAACCTTGAGTCCAGGAGGCAGCACTCAGTGGCCTACTGCATGTACCTGCTCAGGGAGAGGCTGACCCTCTTTCTTTCTATTCTCTGTAGCTACATTGATCTGGCTTGCTTGACATGCTAATGAGCCTCACCTTGAGATCAAGTTATATAGAAAAAAACACAGCTGTACATGCCTTCTCCATAATGAACAAGTCTCAGAGGGAAAAAAGTGGAGAGTGTTTTCTGATTCTTCAAGTGTCACTTTTAAAATTCTACCTTATCACATTCAGTTAGCAATTTATAGCTTTATACACACAGTCATGCTTAAAAATGCATTACTGGATCTTACATTATTTCAAGCCATTTTCAGAGGTTTAGTAATTTATACCTAAAATGATTTTTCCCTCTGAATCAATTCATACTCCATAGAAGGAGGAGCAATTAGCTGTTCTTTGGTTTCATTTCATCATAAATTATTCACAAATTGACTCTCAAACCCAGTCAGGAAATCTACATATCACAAGACCAAGTCTCACATTATATCTTTGTAGAAACATAAAAGGGCTAACTTTGTTTCTCCTTTCCTTCCAAGTTCTGTTTCCCTTAGTTCCATCTGGAAGCTTTCTAGACACTACCAACAGGGCGAGGGAGGTGGTGGAAGTTGTCCTCAGGCTTTGACTGTGAACTTCACCACAATGTTTTCAAAGTTAAGTCACAGTAATCCTAGGAGAGCCTGGGGATGTGGGAGGACAGAGACAGCTGCTCCTTAATCTTAATAGTATTTACTTTTCAAAACCAAAGTAAAAGGAGAACGTACGTCCAGAGTAACTGTTTTGGAGACTGTTGGTTGACTTCTACCAAAGGCATGGTTTTACTCTTTTACCATTTTTCATTATCCAGGTGGACTTAAATAAGGAGAATGGTCCACTTCAGAATATCACGATATATATATTTATATATATATATATATTTATGCCCTGGAGATATATATATATATATATATATATATATATATATATATATATATATATATATATATCTCCAGGGCACAAATCATCTAATTTCACTCATTCCTTGCTTCAGTCACTCTACTCAGGGAATATTTATATTGTTTTGTATGTAGGTGTCAAGAGACTCTCTAACTCCAGATGACATATACTACAGACAAAATCACTGTCGTCTCAGAAGCTGTATCCCAGTGCCAAACAGAAAATTAGTTAGTTAAATTTTATTTAAAAAAATCTCAGATACAATGTATATGAGATGATTATAAAGAGATATAAAAAGTAAGTCAGCACAGCTAAAGAACAGAAAGTGATTCAGGGAAGAGGTGGTGTGTATAGCTAGCTAGAGAGGACCAGGAGTCTGAGTAGAAACTTGCATGAATTGAAACAGAGACCTGAATGCCATGAGGGTGTGAAGATGGCAGGCTGCTTGTACAGGTGGCATGCATGCTCATAGATGAGCTTCCGATGTCCAGTGTAATAGGTCAAACTGGCTATCTACTCTCTGGGAGTAGGGTTATCTACACTCAGTGAGTGGTGCTTACTTTTAAGTCCTGGCATTGCTTTTGAAGGAGTAGGTTGGCCAGTGCTTTACCGATTTGTTTTGTAATTGACAAGCTTTTTGTCTAATTAAATGTTCTTAAATAATGAATCATAAGCAATAAAAGCTCTCTGTAGGAAGCAGGCAAAAAAAATTCTTTATAGGCTTGAGTCTAATTCTCTGACCTTCTGTAGGCCTGGATATTCTGCCTGCCACACCTCTGTAGACCAAAGGCTTTCCTTGAACATCTTATACTACTTCCCCCATATCTCTTTGTATCAGGTTGAAGGAATGCAAGTCAGAGTCGATGCAAGCAAGAAACAAAACAAAACAAAACAAAAACAAAAAACAAAAACAAAAACAAACAAACAAAAACAAAACAAAAAATAACCACCTCTACTTACTCACAGACCTGACAAAATACTCTGGTGTTCCAGTTCCAATGCATTTATTTCAGTTTCTGTGTGCCAGAAATCTGTATCTATGTTAGCTGGATCCTCTAGTTCTGGGTACATTGGGACACTGCAGTGAGAGCTCTACCCACTTCACTTGGAACTAGCATTTTAGGGCTCAGTTGTCTGAGGACCTGCTTTGCATATTGTCTTAGTCAGGGTTTCTATTCCTACACAAACATCATGACCAAGAAGCAAGTTGGGGGAGGAAAGGGTTTATTCAGCTTACACTTCCACATTGCTGTTCATCAATAAAGGAAGTCAGGACTGGAACTCAAGCAGGTCAGAAAGCAGGAGCTGATGCAGAAGCCATGGAGGGATGTTCTTTACTGGCTTGCCTCCCCTGGCTTGCTCAGCCTGCTCTTATAAAACCAAGATTACCAGCCCAGAGATGGCACCACCCACAAGGGGCCTTTCCCCCTTGATCACTAATTGAGAAAATGCCTTACAGTTGGATCTCATGGAGGCATTTCCTCAACTGAAGCTCCTTTTTCTGTGATAACTCCAGCTGTGTCAAGGTGGCACAAAACTAGCCAGTACACATATCAATTGAATGTTTTATTATACGAAGAATATTAGTTTCTGTTGGTCTTCCTGTGGAGTTCCTGGGGATAACCTGGCTGGGTGGGGGTGGGGGGTGGTGGATCTGCTCAGAGAAGGGGAGGAGGATGTGGGAAGGATTGTGACAGTTGGTGACTGAGAGGGGAGCAGTGAATGGGATATAAGGTGAATACGTAAAAATGAAATTAAAGTTAAAAAAGAATATTAGCTTTATTTTTTAATTAGCTATTGGCCAAATAGCTCTCAGAACCTTGTGACATGGACCTCTTCATATGACAGATTACAACCTCTAAGATCTGGCTCCCTTGAATGTAATAGACAACAGAGAGGAAAGGAGGATGCAAAACAGAGTCAAAGTCCTTTTGTAGCCTAGTCACAATTGTAACATCTTGTCATTTTGTCTACTCTCTTTCCTTGAAGCTTATACTCAAGAAGTGAGTTATATGTACGCAAAGATCACGAGGGACATTCTAGAGATTGACTGTCACGTGGAGGGAAACCCCAAAGGGGAAGTTCATTTTACGTTTATTATGCTTGAGACATTCATTGCACTAGCAATCTTTGGAAAACACAATTTCATCTTTCTTTCTTATAAACAAAATATGTAAGCTATTGTGAATATTGATTCCCTGTTTTTTTTTCCAAATTTTAAAGTATAAAAATATTCTTTTGAACAGAATCTTATTCAGAATTTTCTTGCTTATATGATAATTATAATGTTTGTAATACAAACACCAATTACATTATATACAAGTCTTTCACATGGTGTCTGGCAACACTAAAAATGCTTTAGGAACTTGCCTGGAAAGTGCTAACAAACTAGTATTCAAGGAAAAAAAATCATACTCCATTCTATCCTGTGGTTAATAATGTAAAGGATTGTGACACCTCACATTGTTGCCTTAGTTATCTTAAAGGTACAGCTGAACAATTTGGTGAAGATACTGTCATGGGTAACATATTATGCTTATTAGTTTTTTTCTAATTTTCTACAGATTAGAAACACTGGGAAGAGAAAACCACAGCTAAAGAATTAGATTAGCCTGTAGGAATGTTTATGAGTGTGTTTTCTTCGAGGACCTAGCCTACTGTGAGTGGTGCAGGGTAGTCTTATGCTTTATAAGAAAAGTAGCTGAGCATGAATGAGCCTGAGAGCAAGCATGCTCCTCCATTGTCTCTGCTTCAGGCCCTGTCTCTAGGTCCCTGCCTAGAGATCTTACTCTGTTTTACCGCAATTATAGAATGATGGACTGTAACCTATGTAAGAGTACCTTTTACATGCCTGCAGTACACATCATCTCAGAAGCTTACCTCTGAATAACCTCACTCTTTCTAGTTCTTTCTCAACTCTGGCTAGCTGGTAATTGGTTCAACTCAGATGTTCTGGCTCAAACGCCTCTCCAATCTGACTGACTCAATCCGACTCCTCTCAGCTTCACACTGAATTGCTCTGATTGGCCTCAAACCAACTCAGACAATTTGTTCTAATGTTCTGGCTCCTTCTTATTCTCTGGCTTCAACTGCCTCTGCTGACCTGCACGAACTCACTAAAGAACTCAACTCCACTGCACTGAACTCACTTCACTGACTCCCAACTGAATGATTCCCTTTCCCTGCTCTTAAACTTCTCTTTCCTGTCTGTTCTCATGAGAGTTGGGTATGTCCTACCTCTGACTTATACTGTCAAACCATTCTCTGATTCTTGGTCTGACCTTCTATTATTAGACTTCACTTTCAAACATGGATGCTTCCTTCTACAAATTAATTTTACCTTTAAAGTATATAAGAAGGGTGTATCTGTATTCTAGTCAGAGAGATTAAAGGACTGTGGCATGTCTGCATTCCAGTTCTATCACACCAATCTAAAATATCTTTGGATGTGATCCCTTGCCGAAACATCCCTGTTGCTGGATAACAATACCTCTACAAGATCAGTACTTCCCTTTCGAGGTTGATTTTGTCATGGTGTTCTTTTGCACCAATAGAGAAACAAAGTAGGATACAGGGATTCTCTGGTTCGGCAAGTGAAAAGGAATCTGATGGCATCTACAAGACAGAGGAACTTGGGTGTGGGCTTTATTTTGTTGATGTATCTATTGGGACTGAGTACCCTAAGGAGTTGTTGCATACATTTCAATTAGTTTCTGTAATGGTCTTCTGCCAGGAAAAGAAGAAGATGAAAATGAAGGAGGGGGAGGAGGAGGAGGAGGGAGAGGAGGAAGAAGCGGAAACTTCTTTGTTGAAGGATGACTTGTATACTTATCTTTGTATATATAGAAAAGTATTTAGAATGCTATTAGAAATTACATTGGTTTAGGAAAGTGATGATAGTGGGTTCTCCTCTAACATCCCTTCATAGCCTCATTAGCTGTATAGTTGGCTAGGTTTACAGTATCAGGCAAAATTTCCCTTCTGTTAAGTAGGCCTTGAATCTAATTAGACAGCAGTTGGTTACTTCCAAGGCATGAGTGCCACTATAGTAATGCTGCTCATTGTTGTGGCTCATAGAGGTAATAGCTCTCTAAGGCTTTCTGTTCATTCTCTGATGATCCCCCTTTAATTTCCTGGTATCTGTGGTTATTCCAGTTTATATACTCACATATGAAGACTTGACACTAGGAACATCAGCTGAGACAAGACATGAAGTTATTGTCTTTACTGTTATTTCTCTTGGCAGAAAGAAGCTACATTCATGAAATCTCTACAACATGACTCCTTAAACAAGACCTGAACTATTTCAAAAACAGTTGACAACCCAGGGTAGGGAGGGAACTTTAAGAAACTGGAAAGAGAATTAGAGCAAAGTTTTAAGTTTTTTTTTTCCAGATCTCCTGGTTCAATGAATATGTGTTGGGAAAAAATTCTCCCTGATAGAGCTGGGGCTCACAGCTGAAATCAACCAAGTAGAATCAAAAGGAACTATACAAAGAATCAACAAAACCAGGAGTTGGTTCTTTGACAAAATCAACAAGATAGATAAACCCTGAGCCAGACTAACCAGAAGGCACAGAGACAGTATGCAAATTAACAAAATCAGAAATGAAAAGGGAGACATAACAACAGAAACTGAGGAGATCCAAAAAAAAAATCATCAGATCCTACTCCAAAAGCTTATACTTAACTAAACAAGAAAATCTGAATAAAATGGACAATTTTCCAGAGAGATACCGAACACCAAGTTAAATCTGGATCAGTCCCATAACCCCTAAGGAAATAGAAGCAGTCATTAGTAGTCTCCCAACCAAAAAAAGCCCAGGACCAGATAGGTTTAGTGCAGAGTTCTATCAGACCATCAAAGAAGACCTAATACCAATACTCTTGAAAATATTCCACAAAATAGAAACAGGAGGAATGCTATCCAATTCATTCTATGAAGCCACAATTACTCTGATACTTAAACCACACAAAGACCCAACAAAAAAAGAGAACTTCAGATCAACTTCCCTTATGAATATAAAAGCAAAAAGACTCAATAAAATTCTCACAAATCAAATCTGAGAACACATCAAAATGATCATCCATCATGATTAATTAGGCTTCATCCCAGGGATGCAGGTATGGTTTAATATAGGGAAATCCATCAACATAATCCACTATATAAACAAACTTTAAAAAAAACCACACATGATCATTTCACTACATTCTGAGAAAGCATTTGACAAAATCCAACACTCCTTCATGGTAAAAGTCTTGGAAAGACCAGGAATTCAAGACCAATACCTGAACATAGTAAAAGCAGTATACAGCAAACCAGTAGCCAACATCAAGATAAATGGAGAGAAACTTGAAACAATCCCACTAAAATCAGGGACTAGGCAAGACTGTCCACTCTCTCCCTACCTATTCAATATAGTACTCAAAGTCCAAGCCAGAGAAATTAGACAACAAAAGGAGGTCAAAGTGATGCAAATTGTAAAGGAAGAAGTCAAACTATCACTATTTGCAGATGATATGATAGTATACATATCTGACCCCAAAAATTCCACCAGAGAACTCCTAAACCTAATAAACTTCAGTAAAGTAGCTGGATATAAAAATAACTCAAACAAATCAGTGGCCTTTCTCTACACAAAGGATAAACAGGCTGAGAAAGAAATTAGGTAAACAGCACCCTTTATAATAGTCACAAATTATATAAAATACCTTGGTGTAAACTCTAACCAAGCAAGTGAAAGATCTGTATGACAAAATTCAAGTCTCTGAATAAAGAAATCGAAAAAGAACTCAGAAGATTGAAAGATCTCTCATGCTCATGGATTGGCAGGATTAATATAGTCAAAATGGCTATCTTGCCTAAACCAACCTACAGATTCAATGCAATCCCCATCAAAATTCCAACTTAATTCTTCGTAGAGTTAGAAAGAGAAATTTGCAAATTCATGTGGAATAACAAAACAAAACAAAACAAAACCCAGGGTAGTAAAAATTATTCTCAACAATAAAAGAACTCCTGGTAGAATTATCATCCCTGACCTAAAGCTGTACTACAGAGCAATTGTGATAAAAACTGAATCATACTGGTATAGTGACAGACAGGTAGATCAATGGAATAGAATTGAAGACCCAGAAATGAACCCAGACACCTATGGTCACCTGATCTTTGACAAAGAAGCTAAAACCATCCAGTCAGAAAAAAAAAACCCCAAAACCCCCAAACCAAAAAAACTCCCAAATGGTACTGATTCAATTGTCAGTCAGCATGTAGAAGAATGCAAATCAATCCACTCTTATCTCCTTGTACAAAATTCAAGTCTAAGTGGATCAAGGACCTCTACATAAAACCAGATACACTGAAACTAATAGAAAAGTATTTGGGGAAGAGCCTTGAGCAGAACAACAATAGCTTAAGCTCTAAGATCAAGAATTCATGAATGGGACCTCATAAAATTGCAAAGCTTCTGTAAGGCATAGAACACTGTCAATAGGACAAAAGGGCAACCAACAGATTGGGAACAAATCTTTACTAATCCTACGTCTGATAGAGGGCTAATATCCAATATATGCAAAGAACTGAAGAAGTTAGACTCCAGAGAACTAAATAATCCTATTTAAAAATGGGCTACAGAGCTAAAAAAAAAAATAATTCTCAACTGAGGAAACTTGAGTGTCTGAGAAGCAGCTAAAGTAATTTTCAATGATGTTGTGGTGTCTCCTGTAAGGCTCTACCAGTGCCTGGCAAATACTGAGGTGAATGCTCTCAGCCTACCATTGGACTGAGCACAGGGTTCCCAAATGGAGGAACTACAGAAAAGACAGAAGGAGCTGAAGGGGTTTATGACCCCATAGGAGGAACAACAGTATGATCCCATAAGTACTACACCCCCCCCCAGCTCCCAGGGACTAAACCATCAACCAAAGAGTACATATGGAGGGACCTATGGCTCCAGCTGCATATGTAGCAGAAGATGGACTTGTTGTACATCAATGGTAGGAGAGTCCCTTGGTCCTGTGAAGGCTCAGTGCCCCAGTATAGAGGAATGCCAGGACAGGGAAGTGGGAGTGGGTGGGTTGGTGAGCAGGGGGAGGTAGAATAGATAGGGGTTTTTGGAAGGGAAACCATGAAAGGTAATAACATTTGAAATGTAAATAAAGAAAATATCTAATAATAACAGGGAAAAAAAAAGATTCTACCTGGTAGGCCTCTAAGCCTCTAATATTCAGCTTACTTATTTATTTGTTTTTTTTTTGTGGAATTTATTTTATTTTTCTTTACTTTTTACAGTTAGCATAAAAATAATGGACTTCATCATGATGTGTTTATACATGCAAATACTTGCTTTTTGCTCATATTGCCCTCTTATCATTGTGAGCTGAAATTATCATAAACAAACAAAGTCACATCCCCAATAATGATTATACAAGGTGACTGGCTGAGAACTTTGTGATTACAGGGAGATAGATTATTGGAGACCCAGAGACAATTTGCACTGGACTATCTTTACTCCATTTATTATCCATCTAATGCTCACTTCAGTCTAACCTAACATCTCACTGACCAGTAAAACCTCAGAATGCACCAAGTTATCAGGCCACAAGGATTACTATAGCTTTCACCAGTGCAAAACCTAAGAACATCATCTGATAATATCCAAATCCTATATGTCCTAGTGTGTTGTACCCACCTATCCAATGTCTCTATACATATTTTAAAAACTTCAATGATTCATGATTTCCTTTTTTTAAGTGGCTACAAAATTCATATAACCATTTCCACCTTCAATGTTATTCAGGAAAACCTGAACCTATGTCCCTGGGCTATGTTCACTCACGTGTGCCTCAAGAATAAATTACCTCAAATTCTCTCTGAGATACTACCCTTTCCCATCTCTCCTTCTTAGCTTTTGCTGGATCTCTTTCTTTCCACTAATAGTCTCTGTGCTGCCTGGTTTTGCATGCCAGTTGACACACGCTAGAGTCATCTCAGAGAAAGGAGTCTTAGTTATGGAAGTGCCTTTATGAGATCAAGCTATAAGGAATTTTCTCAATTAATGATCAGTGGGGGAGAGCCCAGCTCATTGTGGGTGGTATCACCACTGGGCTGGTGGTTCTGGGTTCTATAAGAAAGCAGGATGAACATGTCAATAAAAGAAGGCCAGCAAGCAGCACCCCTCCATGGCATCTGCTTCAGCTCCCACCTTTAGTTTCCAGCCCTGCTTGAGTTCCTGTCATAAATTCTTCCAGTGATGAACTATGATCTGGAAGTATAAGCCAAATAAACTCTTTCCTCTCCAACTTGAGTTTTGTTTGTGGTGTTTATTTCACTGCAACAATAGAAACCCTAGCTAAAACAGTCTCACTTTTCTTCACCTGATATATGTACACACACACACACACACACACACACACACACACACACACACACACATCAATCTCAATTCTGAATATAAAAGGAAAAAAAAGTATGTGTCCTTACCCACTGTTTATTTCTCTTTCTCCTTTTATTTACTCTCCTGGCCCTGTTCCACCCCCCACCCCACCCCCACTTTTGAGACAAGTTAAGTATTCTGGACTGGTCTCAAACTTTCGACCCCACCCTGTCTCCTTCTTTCAAGTGTTGATATTTCAAAAACAAGTCACATGTGTAACTCAGCCTCAAATGTCATGCCTCAGCAGAGCATGGCATCACTGTTCTTCAACCTTTCTCTGCAGTATTGTAGCCTTTCTCTCTGTCTCTCTCCCTGTCTCTCTCTGTGTCTCTGTCTCTGTCCCTCCCTCCCTCCCTCCCTCCCTCCCTCCCTCCCTCCCTCCCTCCCTCCCTCCCTCCCTCCCTTCCTCTGTTTAACAGCTCTCTTTCTGAGATGCAGGCAACTGTGTTAGAGGAAGGTGTGTTGAGATCTTCAAGGAAAGAGTCCCCAATTTCTCAGCTAAGTCTACAAAAGATTCTATGATGCATCTTTTCTCCAAGGTAATACTCCCATGGCAAAGTAAGAAAGAAATTAAGAGGTTTTGTTTGTTTGTCTGTTTCAGTTTATATTTCTTTTTCTTCCCAATTTGGCCAAATTGTAATGAACCCGGTTTCTTTGATTTTTCATCTCTTGGTTTTTCTCTTTGAAATGCTCTGGTAGTGGACCTGGGTGTCTGGTTACAGTTCCAGATCTGTGGTAGCTTATCTCGTTACTCTTTATTCTGAGAGGCTAGATGAGTGAGCTCGCAGGGAAAGTTCCACTCTGCTCCCTACTCACTGTGATGACTCATCAGGCACGTGGTCACTCACAGGAACTCTAGTGACATTTCATTCTAGGCTAGGGAGAAAACCTTTATTTTAAATAATGCTTTGTTTCAAGATGCTTTCTTTTGTAAACAAAATGGATTGAGGCAGTCAAATGGAATATGCTGTGACAAATTATAGTGACAACAATTTTGTCAAGCTTTCCATGACTAACAACCCTCAGATGATACCAGTGAGCTTCCTCTGCCTGCCCTGGATGCCTCTGTCTCAGCACTCAGCCCATTGATTTGCCTCTCTCTTTTCTCTGAAGACTGTGCACCCTTAAGAACCCTGGCATGGTAGATATGCCAACTGCAAGGTTTAAGGCACGGCATCACAAAATATGACCATGAGAAAGCTAACCATGCTGTCACAAAATGGGTTTCTTTGCCTGAAAGGCTAGGTTTTAATAGCTTTTTAAAAGAATATTTATTTTAATGTGTGTGTTTGTGTGTGAGTACTTGTGCATGAGTGTATGTGTATTTGTGTGTGTGTGTGTGTTTTCATGTCTGCTTGCGTGTAAGGATACCAGTGGGGACTACAGGAGGGCATTGAATTACCTGAAACTAGAACTAAGTAAGTGTGAGCCACTTGTCCTGAAATAAACTAGCTGAAAGTATAGAGACACTTTAAATTTGTACTTTTTGAAAGAGAAATTTATACCTATAAAGGAACTTTCCTTTGTGGGCATATCCACTGTGTACCAGAAGGAACAGGATGACAAATCACTAAAATCTGTCAAGGCAAAGCCCTGAATAAACTTTGTTCGTTTGTTTGTTTAATAAAGTGTCTTTGTCTAGAAGTTCACCTTAACTGAGTCTTTCTCTGCATCTCTCCTTTTTTCTTTTCTTTTTTTCTTTTGCTTCAGAAAATAATGCAATTCAAGTCTGAAGCCAAAGATAGTTCTTTGAGATATACTAATGTGAACCTGTTATTTTTTTTAAGGATTAAATCTCATGTAGAAAAGTGGCATACATGTTATACAACTTATTATTTCCTCTTGGTAATCTGTCTTGTTACATGTTCTAGCTAAGTGCTTGTGAAGATCAGAGGGGAGAGTTGGTCAACCTATACTCCATGATGTACTTAATATTATTTGACAAGAACAAGTGAATGGAACACATGAGGGCTTAATTAATCGTAGTTGTTTCTGGAGCTAGAGAGCCAACTCTGTGGCTAAGAGAACTTGTTTTCACAAAGGGCCAGAGCTCAGTTCCCAGCACCCATATGCTAGCTCTCACTGACTGCAACTTCACTTGCATGGTGATTCATTGCTCTCTTCTGGCTCTACAGGAAGTATGCACACATATTTGTAGGCAAAATACTCACACACATAAGATAAAATTAATAAATATTTAAATAAAATAAAGACTATTTCCTGTTTGGCTCTAAGTGTGATTTTGTCCTAAGTTGATGGGAAAATAAAGATTTCCAGGGTTTGATAATGTAGTTGACTGCAAGAACTCTTCACTTAGAAAGCACAAAGCATGAAGATGGGGTGTTCTAAATAGCTTCATGCTTTATTAAACTGTTATAAAATAACTTCTAACTCTAACAGCAGCAGTAGCAGCAACAGTACTTCCATAAGAAGGTCAAAAATTTAAAGTCTGTTCATATTTGAAATTGCAGATGGTAAAGGTAGAGTATACTCAGTCTACTGGTACTGAGTGAAAGAACCTAGTCAGAGAACCAATGCAAAATAATCTGCTTGAAGTTTTGTGCACTTGCCTGTTGATCACTGATATGTGGATGGTGTTTTCCTAAGTGATTGAGTCATTGTAGACTTTTGGGAGGGTCTAGAACTCAAGACTTAGGATGCCAGATGCTCACAGATATATGAACATTTTACTGACTCAGTGACCTTTACATTCTTTTTTTTTTTTCCATTTTTATTAGGTATTTAGCTCATTTACATTTCCAATGCTATACCAAAAGTCCCCCATACCCACCCACCCCCACTCCCCTGCCCACCCAATCCCCTTTTTGGCCCTGGCGTTCCCCTGTACTGGGGCATATAAAGTTTGCAAGTCCAATGGGCCTCTCTTTCCAGTGATGGCCGACTAGGCCATCTTTTGATATATATGCAGCTAGAGTCAAGAGCTCCGGGGTACTGGTTAGTTCATAATGTTGTTCCACCTATAGGGTTGCAGATCCCTTTAGCTCCTTGGGTACTTTCTCTAGCTCCTCCATTAGGAGCCCTGTGATCCATCCATTAGCTGACTGTGAGCATCCACTTCTGTGTTTGCTAGGCCCCGGCATAGTCTCACAAGAGACAGCTACATCTGGGTCCTTTCAATAAAATCTTACTAGTGTATGCAATGGTGTCAGCGTTTGGATGCTGATTATGGGGTGGATCCCTGGATATGGCAGTCTCTACATGGTCCATCCTTTCATCTCAGCTCCAAACTTTGTCTCTGTAACTCCTTCCATGGGTGTTTTGTTCCCAATTCTAAGGAGGGGCATAGTGTCCACACTTCAGTCTTCATTCTTCTTGAGTTTCATGTGTTTAGCAAATTGTATCTTATATCTAGGGCATCCTAGGTTTGGGGCTAATATCCACTTATCAGTGAGTACATATTGTGTGAGTTTCTTTGTGAATGTGTTACCTCACTCAGGATGATGCCCTCCAGGTCCATCCATTTGGCTAGGAATTTCATAAATTCATACTTTTTAATAGCTTAGTAGTACTCCATTGTGTAGATGTACCACATTTTCTGAATCCATTCCTCTGTTGAGGGGCATCTGGGTTCTTTCCAGCTTCTGGCTATTATAAATAAGGCTGCTATGAACATAGTGGAGCATGTGTCCTTCTTACCAGTTGGGGCATCTTCTGGATATATGCCCAGGAGAGGTATTGCTGGATCCTCCGGTAGTACTATGTCCAATTTTCTGAGGAACCGCCAGACTGATTTCCAGAGTGGTTGTACAAGCCTGCAATCCCACCAACAATGGAGGAGTGTTCCTCTTTCTCCACATCCTCGCCAGCATCTGCTGTCACCTGAATTTTTGATCTTAGCCATTCTGACTGGTGTGAGGTGGAATCTCAGGGTTGTTTTGATTTGCATTTCCCTGATGATTAAGGATGTTGAACATTTTTTCAGGTGTTTCTCTGCCATTCGGTATTCCTCAGGTGAGAATTCTTTGTTCAGTTCTGAGCCCCATTTTTTAATGGGGTTATTTGATTTTCTGAAGTCCACCTTCTTGAGTTCTTTATATATGTTGGATATTAGTCCCCTGTCTGATTTAGGATAGGTAATGATCCTTTCCCAATTTGTTGGTGGTCTTTTTGTCTTATTGACGGTGTCTTTTGCCTTGCAGAAACTTTGGCGTTTCATTAGGTCCCATTTGTCAATTCTAGGTCTTACAGTACAAGCCATTACTATTCTGTTCAGGAATTTTTCCTCTGTGCCCATATCTTCAAGGCTTTTCCCCACTTTCTCCTCTATAAGTTTCAGTGTCTCTGGTTTTATGTGAAGTTCTTTGATCCACTTAGATTTGACCTTAGTACAAGGAGATAAGTATGGATCGATTCGCATTCTTCCACATGATAACAACCAGTTGTGCCAGCACCAATTGTTGAAAATGCTGTCTTTCTTCCACTGGATGGTTTTAGCTCCCTTGTCGAAGATCAAGTGACCATAGGTGTGTGGGTTCATTTCTGGGTCTTCAATTCTATTCCATTGGTCTACTTGTCTGTCTCTATACCAGTACCATGCAGTTTTTATCACAATTGCTCTGTAGTAAAGCTTTAGGTCAGGCATGGTGATTCCACCAGAGGTTCTTTTATCCTTGAGAAGACTTTTTGCTATCCTAGGTTTTTTGTTATTCCTGATGAATTTGCAAATTGCTCCTTCTAATTCGTTGAAGAATTGAGTTGGAATTGTGATGGGGATTGCATTGAATCTGTAGATTGCTTTTGGCAAGATAGCCATTTTTACAATGTTGATCCTGCCAATCCATGAACATGGAGATCTTTCCAACTTCTGAGAACTTCTTTAATTTCTTTCTTCAGAGATTTGAAGTTTTTATCATACAGATCTTTCACTTCCTTAGTTAGAGTCACGCCAAGGTATTTTATATTATTTGTGACTATTGAGAAGGGTTTTGTTTCCCTAATTTCATTCTCAGCCTGTTTATTCTTTGTATAGAGAAAGGCAATTGACTTGTTTGAATTTATTTTATATCCAGCTACTTCACCGAAGCTGTTTATCAGGTTTAGGAGTTCTCTGGTGGAATTTTTAGGGTCACTTATATATACTATCATATCATCTGCAAAAAGTGATATTTTGACTTCCTCTTTTCCAATTTGTATCCCCTTGATCTCCTTTTGTTGTCGAATTGCTCTGGCTAATACTTCAAGTACTATGTTGAAAAGGTAGGGAGAAAGTGGGCAGCCTTGTCTAGTCCCTGATTTTAGTGGGATTGCTTCCAGCTTCTCTCCATTTACTTTGATGTTGGCTACTGGTTTGCTGTAGATTGCTTTTATCATGTTTAGGTATGGGCCTTGAATTCCTGATCTTTCCAAAACTTTTATCATGAATGGGTGTTGAATCTTGTCAAATGCTTTTTCTGCATCTAAGGAGATGATCATGTGGTTTTTGTCTTTGAGTTTGTTTATATAATGGATTACATTGATGGATTTTCGTATATTAAACCATCCCTGCATCCCTGGAATAAAACCTACTTGGTCAGGATGGATGATTGCTTTAATATGTTCTTGGATTCGGTTAGCGAGAATTTTATTGAGGATTTTTGCATCGATATTCATAAGAGAAATTGGTCTGAAGTTCTCTATCTTTGTTGAGTCTTTCTGTGGTTTAGGTATCAGAGAAATATTGTGGCTTTATAAAATGAGTTGGGTAGAGTACCTTCTACTTCTATTTTGTGAAATAGTTTGTGCAGAACTGGAATTAGATCTTCTTTGAACGTCTGATAGAACTCTGCACTAAACCTGTCTGGTCCTGGGCTTTTTTTGGCTGGGAGACTATTAATAACTACTTCTATTTCTTTAGGTGATATGAGACTGTTTAGATGGTAAACTTGATCCTGATTCAACTTTGGTACCTGGTATCTGTCCAGAAATTTGTCCATTTCGTCCAGGTTTTCCAGTTTTGTTGAGTATAGCCTTTTGTAGAAGGATCTGATGGTGTTTTGGATTTCTTCAGGATCTGTTGTTATGTCTCCCTTTTCATTTCTGATTTTGTTAATTAGGATTTTGTCCCTGTGCCCTTTAGTGAGTCTAGCTAAGGGTTTATCTATCTTGTTGATTTTCTCAAAGAACCAACTCCTCGTTTGGTTAATTCTTTGAATAGTTATTCTTGTTTCCACTTGGTTGATTTCACCCCTGAGTTTGATTATTTCCTGCCATCTACTCCTCTTGGGTGAATTTGCTTCCTTTTTTCTAGATCTTTTAGATGTGTTGTCAAGCTGCTAGTATGTGCTCTCTCCCGTTTCTTCTTGGAGGCACTCAGAGCTATGAGTTTCCCTCTTAGAAATGCTTTCATTGTGTCCCATAGGTTTGGGTACGTTGTGGCTTCATTTTCATTAAACTCTAAAAAGTCTTTAATTTCTTTCTTTATTCCTTCCTTGACCAAGGTATCATTGAGAAGAGTGTTGTTCAGTTTCCACGTGAATGTTGGCTTTCCGTTATTTATGTTGTTATTGAAGATCAGTCTTAGGCCATGGTGGTCTGATAGGATACATGGGACAATTTCAATATTTTTGTATCTGTTGAGGCCTGTTTTGTGACCAATTATATGGTCAATTTTGGAGAAGGTCCCGTGAGGTGGTGAGAAGAAGGTATATCCTTTTGTTTTAGGATAAAATGTTCTGTAGATATCTGTCAGGTCCATTTGTTTCATAACTTCTTTTAGTTTCACTGTGTCCCTGTTTAGTTTCTCTTTCCACGATCTGTCCATTGATGAAAGTGGTGTGTTGAAGTCTCCCACTAGTATTGTGTGAGGTGTAACGTGTGCTTTGAGCTTTACTTAGGTGTCTTTAATGAATGTGGCTGCCCTTGCATTTGGAGCTTAGATATTCAGAATTGTGAGTTCCCCTTGGAGGATTTTACCTTTGATGAGTATGAAGTGTCCCTCCTTGTCTTTTTTGATCACTTTGGGTTGGAAGTCGATTTTATCCGATATTAAAATGGCTACTCCAGCTTGTTTCTTCATACCATTTGCTTGGAAAATTGTTTTCCAGCCTTTCACTCTGAGGTAGTGTCTGTCTTTTTCCCTGAGATGGGTTTTCTGTAAGCAGCAGAATGTTGGGTCCTGTTTGTATAGCCAGTCTGTTAGTCTATGTCTTTTTATTGGGGAGTTGAGACCATTGATATTAAAAGATATTAAGGAAAAGTAATTGTTGCTTCCTGTTATTTTTGTTGTTAAAGTTGGCATTCTGTTCTTGTGGCTGTCTTCTTTTAGTTTTGTTGAGGGATTATCTTCTTGTTTTTTCTAGGGCGTGGTTCCTGTCCTTGTATTGGTTTTTTTCTGTTATTATCCTTTGAAGGGCTGGATTCGTTGAGAGATAATGGGTGAATTTAGTTTTGTCGTGGAATACTTTGGTTTCTCCATCTATGGTAATTGAGAGTTTGTCTGGGTATAGTAGCCTGGGCTGGAATTTGTGTTCTCTTAGTGTCTGTATAACATCTGTCCAGGCTCTTCTGGCTTTCATAGTCTCTGGTAAAAGATCTGGTGTAATTCTGATAGGCTTGCCTTTATATGTTACTTGACCTTTTTCCCTTACTGCTTTTAGTATTCTATCTTTATTTATTGCATTTGATGTTCTGATTATTATGTGTCGGGAGGAATTTCTTTTCTGGTCCAGTCTATTTGGAGTTCTGTAGGCTTCTTGTATGTTCATGGGCATCTCTTTCTTTAGATTTGGGAAGTTTTCTTCAATAATTTTGTTGAAGATGTTTGCTGGTCCTTTGAGTTAAAAATCTTCATTCTCATCCACTCCTATTATTCGTAGGTTTGGTTTTTTGCATTGTGTCCTGGATTTCCTGGATGTTTTGAGTTAGGATCTTTTTGCATTTTCCATTTTCTTTGATTGTTGTGCTGATGTTCTCTATGGAATCTTCTGCACCTGAGATTCTCTCTTCCATCTCTTGTATTCTGTTGCTGATGCTCAAATCTATGTTTCCAGATTTCTTTCCTAGGGTTTCTATCTCCAGCGTTGCCTCACTTTGGGTTTTCTTTATTGTGTCTACTTCCCTTTTTAGGTCTAGTATGGTTTTGTTCATTTCTATCACTTGTTTCGATGTGTTTTCCTGTTTTTCTATAAGGACTTCTACCTGTTTGGTTGTGTTTTCCTGTTTTTCTTTAAGGACTTGTAACTCTTTAACAGTGTTCTCCTGTATTTCCTTAAGTGAGTTATTAAATTCCTTCTTTATGTCCTCTACCATCATCATGAGAAATGCTTTTAAATCCAGGTCTACCTTTTCAGGTGTGTTAGGATGTCCTGGACTGGGTGAAGTGGGAGTGCTGGGTTCTGATGATGGTGAGTGGTCTTGGTTCCTGTTAGTAGGATTCTTAAGTTTACCTTTCGCCATCTGGCAATCTCTGGAGTTAGTTGTTATAGTTGTCTTTGTTTAGAGATTGTTCCTCTGTTGCTTTTGTTACCCTCTATCAGCAGACGTGGGAGACTAGCTCTCTCCTCTGAGTTTCAGTGGTCAGAGCAGTCTCTGCAGGCAAGCTCTCCTCTTTCAGGGAAGGTGCACAGTTATCTGGTGTTTGGACCTCCTCCTGGCTGAAGATGAAGGCCCAAAACAGGATCTTTCCCAGAAGCTGTGTTGCTTTGGCCAGGAAGGTGGCTGGTTGTCTGGAGCCGAAGATGATGCTGCCTCAGAAGCTCTCTGGCTCTCGCCTTTCCCAGAAACGGCTGGCCTCTGTATTCCACACTGTCACCCGTGCAGCCTGCCCTCCACGGAGTCCTGGAGCCAAGGAGACTCCCGCTGCCAGGGCCTGAGGCACAAACCTCTCTGGCTGGCGGATCCCTGTGCACTCACCAGGGACCTTTACATTCTTGTTTTATAAATTTGAAGAATGAAATACACAGACCGCAGATGTCAAATTTTAGAGAGAAGTTTATTGCATATTTATACATAGGAGGTTAGGTTAAGAGAGAGAGAAGGCAGAACTCTGTATAGCAGGATCAGGCCCCTGGGGATTATTATCAAGCTGTTGGTCTGAGAGTTTTATTAAAGGGCTTATGACAGAAACTGTTGTGAGGCCCGGAGAGGAGGATCAGCAGTGCCATCCACATTAGAACTTCAGAGTAAGAGAGAAATAACAGGAACCAAGGACATGTCTCTCCTCTGGCATTTCTCCAGCAAGGACACACTTTGTCCTACCTGAGAAGTTTTTATCTCCTGTTCTCATTGTTATTTGATACTATGGATTGTATAACATTTACAGGTAGAAGGATGCTCTCCTAGTTGGAGTTGTATGTTTGTTCATTATTTTCTTGTGTTTCCTCATGTATATAATAGAAAAGATAAAAGAAAAGAAAAAATTGAGGAGTAGGCTTAAATTTTATCAAAACCTACTTCAATAAAGGTTCTCAAATGCTTTGAACCCCTTCTAGTCCATCACCCAAAGGCAGGGAAGAAAAGATGGTAAATAGGACAAGGGGATATGGACCTGTTTAGAAGTAGTTCTGTGGGAAAATTCCAATTTTCATTTTTAGGATATCATCAGTCTAGTTCAGTAGTGTCCAGATACCAAACATGAATCAGCAGCTTGGCACAATCCAGCAGAAACAGCCAGGCGTCCATCAAATAGGCATGAATCAGCTGGAATGACTAGGACCAGCTGGTATACCAGAAGAAATTCTCTGCCCTGCCTCACTCAATGAAGTGAAGATGAACAAAGATTAGAGACCAAGAAGCATTGCAAGGCTATGAAAGTGCCCTGTCACTTCCATTGAGTCATATTTATACTCTCTCCAAACATCATATATTCTCTCATGGGTCTTGCCTCAGCAAAACAACATGAGTCTGCATCCTATGACACAGCCAGAAATTTCCACTTCATGTGACTGCTTTCGATAAAGAGCATGAATTCTTCACTTGGGCCTCCAAATGCCCAGTGGAAAAGTAAAGCCAAATAAGAATGGGAAGCAGCTCTGCCTCTATTTTGCATCTGCCTCCTTAGCTTAAAACACTGACCAAGATCCTTTCTCAGCTCTGCATGTGAACTTGTGTTAGGGCTAATTTTCTGTTAACTTGATAGAAGCTGTAGTAATCTGAGAGTAGGGGAAAAGACTCTATAACAATAGACTGTAAGCAAGACATTTTCTTATTTAGTGATTGATGGAAGAGAGCTCAGCCCATTTCAGGTTGTGCCATCCCTGGACTGATGGTCCTGAGCTTTATAAGAAAGTAGGTTAAGGAAGACATTAAGGGGAAGCTAGTAAGCAGTACCCTTCCACAGTTTGTGCCTCCAGCATCCTGTCCTGACTTCCTCCCATGATGACTAGTGATGTGGAAGCATAAGCCAAATAAACCCTTTCCTCCCTAAGTTGTTTTGGCCATGGTCTTTCATCACTACAATGGTAACCTTAACTAAGGCAATGTGGCATTTATTCATGTCTGATTGAAAATTAGTTGAAAAATATCAGTTGGTAGGCCTTAAATTTTCCTAAACCCTTCAAAGCTAAAGGTACCAAGAAGAGTATTTAAGGTATTCTGCTTTTAAAAAGTAGTGTTCTAGCTGGGCGTGGTGGCTCACACCTTTAATCCCAGCACTCAGGAGGCAGAGGCAGGTGGATTTCTGAGTTGGAGGCCAGCCTGGTCTACAAGGTGAGTTCCAGGACAGCTAGGGCTACACAGAGAAACTGTCTCAAAAAACAAAACAAAACAAAACAAAACAACAACAACAAAACAAAACAAAAAAAAAAAAACCCCAAAAAACCAAAAAAACAAAAAGTAGTGTTCTATACCTCCAGAGCAATATTGGAATGCCTCTTATACTTTAAGTCTGTAGTCAGCTTGGATCCAGGAGTGATACTTGAAGGAAATAATCCTGGGATGAGACTGAGCCCACTAGTAGGGAACAATTGCCTCCATGATACTCCTTGAAGGGAGCTAAGGCTGAGCCTGTCACATTTCTTCCTCCCTCAGGTTCAAATTGACATCGTTAAATACAGACTAAAATATGTGTCTTCTTGTATTACCACTAAAGTAGTACTCACTAAATCTCTCCCCTGCTTTTCATCATCAGTTTTTATGTGTTACTTCAGGAATGAGTGGTTTAACTTAATTTTGTAGCGATTGCTATGGTTTTGGACACTGTAACAATAACAACAATGAGCAACATTCTTACTTCCAATGAGATCTTGCTTCCGTGAACATCAAGGAATGAAGAGGACACAGCTACTCCTTATACTCTGGAACACTATGTCTACTTTTTCTACAAAGATCCTCTTTGGACTTTCTAAAATGCTAACTAACATCTTTAAGAATTAGTAAGGTGCTCAAGGTTAAGTCATCTACACATGGATTCTTTACCTTTATTCAATATCTTTCTTTTTTAATTTGATCATTTTAATATGCCAGAACAATCAACAGGAAGGACGGAGCACACAGAAACACCTGTGTTTGAAGGATGGGCGGCAGATGTCCACAGCCCTGGGCATGTATGTATCTCCTATGGAATCAGGCAAATCATGAATGCATAAATACCACAGCACAGCCAGACTTGGGGGTGGGGAGAATCACAGGCCACAGGGGACAATGCTTCAAAGACACTCAGAGGCATTAAATTCAAGGGCTGAACGTTATAGTCCATCTCACCATACACATAACTCATATATTAAAAGTAAGGAAACCACGGTATATATGTGCAAGTGGCTTTGGTCAGAGAAAATGAACAAGGGAGGTGGAGCTATGCACAGGAAGGTCTTGCCTGTCTACTCTCCATCTTTTTCGTCCTCACAAAGTCACCTGAGATCATAGAATAAATCAGCTGGTCTCGGTAAGATACTGAAAAGTCCTGTCTGGTGTCCTTAAGGGCCTCCAGGCCCTTTGTGGGCAGGGGAGGTGCCCTACAGCCAAGGACCCTTGAACCATTGGAAGGAGCCAGGAGGAGAAGGGACATCGAATAAATCAGAGGAGGGAGCTACAGTCGGCCAGGCCAGGTGGGTAAGATTGCTGCCTGGATCCAGGTCCTGGAATAGCAGGAGAGATCACAGAGAAATCCACTTTTTCAAGCAAAGCTGAAGATGGCAGGCCAAGCCTATGTTTCTCACAACTATGCAAAAGCCCATTCCCCTCAGAACTGGCTAGCACTGCTGGGGTCACACTGCAGCAACCGGACAATGGATGGGTCACTCTTGGCACTTTTGATGAATTCTTCCTGGGACAGTTTGCAGGTTCAGAGGTTCAGTCCATTATCATCAAGGTGGGAACATGGCAGCATCCAGGCTATCATGGCGCAGGCAGAGCTGAGAGTTCTACGTCTTCATCCAAATGCTGCTAGTGGAAGACTCTTATTCAATATCTTAAGAGTCTAGTAGAAAACCACATCTGCATAAACAGACCAAGTAGATACTTAATTTCAGAGCCATTAATCAGTTTTAGTTTCCCGGTATTTCATAAGATCTTACAAAACTTAAAAGCTACTGGTTTAATGATTTGAAATAAATAATACAAGATTACTGTACACATTTCTAATGAGGCACTATTTATATATCAGTAAATGTGACTGCTTCCTTAACATATATCCTGAACTTCCACAAATAACCTTACATCTTGGGGTAGAATCACTCCACTGAGCCATGGAGATTGCGTTGCTGCAGTATACTCTCCAACTGCAAAGGACCAGGCATATCTGGAAAGAACCCAAGCACACTGCACACTTTCCTGTCTCTTAAAAATTGTTTTCTTGTAGACTTATTGCAATCAGCTTTCCTCATAAAAGAAGTGTAGAAGTAGCTTTTAAAAAGGATGGAGTCTTGTGGCTTAGGAAACACTCCCTGAGTTGAGTAATATATACTCAGTATAATCACGTAACTTCAACACCACCTTCCATTGCTTTATCGTCTCTGTAGTAGAAGAAATAAGAAATGGGTGATGATTGTGGATACTCTATAAGTAAGAAAAAAAAACTTAGCAGATCTCAATCAGCTCAGAAAATAACTCTCAGTGTATAATACTTTTATATGCTATAGAGGTCAACTTAGATGAAATTCAAAAGACTTAGAAATAAACCTCTCTCTAACTTTCCCATGTGTTTCTCCCCTACTTTCCAGCCCCAAACACAGTGTTTAGTTTTCTAATATAATTGTCTTGGATTCTTTCCCAAATATTGTATTAGCCTAGGAGGATATATAAAAATTAAAAGGTTTTTATCTGTTAGCACTAAAAACTATCAGTTTCTTCTTTTGAAGATACTAAGACACCTTATTTTATAACATACAATGGCTTGATATTTGTTTATTTTGAGAGACATTATCAGTATGTAGTTCAGGTTGGTTTTTAACTCATGGCAGTCTTCTTGCTTTTCCCTTCCTGCTGTTATATTCTAGGTATATATGACAATATTCAGGCTATGATAAAATGTATTCAAGGTATAGTTTGGCCTACTTATTGTTTCTTAACTTGTCACTAACTCTTCGACAGCTGACAGGATATCTGCCCATAGCTGTCGTCAGTGTTTTTCATGTCCACCTCTTATCCTTAAAAATAATTAATTTCCCATTTAAACTTGAGACACTCTTCCCACCCACTGTTGCCCCATTCCTTTCTGAGAAGAGGGTATTTAAGCTTTCACAAAATGCCTCTTCTGTGAGATTAATGTCTTTATATGATACCTCCATGCATGTGTGCATGGTTAGCAGATTGTATGCTTCCCACTTTCTTTTATTTGCCTGTTTTAAGTATCGCTTTTATTTCCTCTAATGGAGAGGTGAGATGAGAACTCTACCCAAGCTGTGTTAATTCACAACATGGGCTAAGCCCAGAGCATTTCTTCAGTTTTAACTATCTCTACGTCTAGGCTGCTTCTAACCTCTGTACAAGCTAATCTTCTGAAACCCTGAACCTTGAAATCTTCTGCTTCCAGCTTTCATCTGTTAGTCTATGCCTAAAGTGTTTTCAGCCTCTGAGATTTACTGCTGAATAAACTCACACTTTCTAGCTCTTTCTGAACTCTGGATGACAGGTTCAATGCAATTGTTCTGTCTCAAACTCCTTTCCAAGCTTACTGATTCAAACTGGCTTCTCTTAGCTTCTGACTGAAATCCTCTGCTTAGCCCCAAACTAACTACTAACCTGCAATCTGTTCTAATGGTCTGTGTTCTCATTTTCTGGTTCATTGTTTCTTCATCTGCAACCTGTCTCTGTAAAACTGTTGCGGTAAAACTCTCTGTCTGTCTGTCTGTCTGTTTCTCTCTGTCTGTCTGTCTGTCTGTCTGTCTCTCTCTCTTTCCCTCTCTCTCCCCTCTCTCTTCCTTGCTCCCTCCCTCCCTCTCTGCTTCTTCTTCTGCTGCTGCTCTCTTTAGTCCTCTCTTTGCTCTTCGTTCTCCTGAGAGTCCGGCATAACCTATCCTGACTCATTCTGTCAAATATTTTTCTGATTTATCACTTTATCTGCCCCTCAATTAGATATCACTTTCAAACATGACTGCTTCCTTCTACAAACGTTTCCTTTATTGTGTGAGATTAAAGATGTGCACTAAGTGCCTGTGGGTATTCTAGTCAGATCACACAGACCTAGAAGGTCTTTGGATATGATCCTTTGGCAAAGCAGCAATGTTGCTGGATTAAAATTTCTCTATAGCCTGTCTACTGTTGTGGCTATCCTTTCAGAGAAGACATTTTAAAGAGAGCCACACGTGACTCTCCTTTTGTCTTTTACCTTGCTTCCTAGGGAAAGATTTTGTATACTTCTACCAAAGCAGAGCTGAGACAGTGATGGGTTGGGGTTGGGTTGGAGTACATCTTGGCTAGAACTGCTTAGTTATGCATATCTCTTGCCCTCTATTTCAACCTAGAGCTCTTTGTCAATACCTCATAGACAAACGTTGGTGGGAGTGGGTGGTATCACTGAACTCTTTTATCTGTTCTTCTTCCCAGATGAATAAATCTTCTTCATCTGACTCCATTTCCTCACCCTTTTAATAGACATTTTGGCAACTGTTGCCCAGGGTTCCAGTTGCTATATTACAATTTGGTAACACTGTCAGTTTATCTCTGTACATCTTTAGAGAGAAGAAGAGTGATTTCTCTTTCCTTTATGATGTCAGCTGACCCTATTCAGGGTTCCCATATTTTCAGCCCAACAGAGTCTCATTATGAAACTTTGGCTGGCCTGAAACTTGCTGTGAAGACTAGACTTGGTTTTAACTCACAAAGATCCTCTTGCCTCTGCCTGTTGAAATTCCTACTGAAATTCTAAGCCCTGCCCTGTTGTTCTTCCTCCTAATGACTATTTTTGAGTTCCTCTGCATATCTGTTTTTTGTATCCTTTAACGAGGAGAGCAAGAACCTCCAAAGAGGTACTGCATCTTTTATGAAAAAGAGAATAAGCAAATGAGTTGTTAAGCCAATTGCTAGTCTAACAATGGCTTCAAAATGTCATACCACCGCCGGGTGGTGGTGGCACACACCTCTAATCCCAGCACTCAGGAGGCAGAGGCAGGAGGATTTCTGAGTTCGAGGCCAGCCTGGTCTACAAAGTGAGTTCCAGGACAGCCAGGGCTAAACAGAGAAAACCTGTCTCGAAAAACAAAACAAAACAAAAACAAAAAACAAAAAAACAAAAAACAAAACAACAAAAACTAAAACAAAAAAAAAAAAAAAACCCGGGCTGGTGAGATGGCTCAGTGGGTAAGAGCACCCGACTGCTCTTCCGAAGGTCCGAAGTTCAAATCCCAGCAACCACATGGTGGCTCACAACCATCCGTAACGAGATCTGACTCCCTCTTCTGGAGTGTCTGAGGACAGCTACAGTGTACTTACATATAATAAATAAATAAATAAATCTTAAAAAAAAAAAAAAAAAAACCCACAAAATATCATACCACTCTGTGATACAATAGACTTGGTTGTCAACTATCATACTCATGTAGAAGAAGGTTGACATCATAGAACTGACATTATAAAGGAATTACTAATAGATTTGCTTAGGAGACATTAAATCACACAAATGGAATTTAGCTAAAGGAACAGTGTCCTGCAACCAACCCAAAGATAAGTAGTATGCTAAGCAGGCCTATTAGAGATATACAAAATTTAGGATGTTGGGATGTATGTGTTTACTCACTAGGATTGACCAGCCATTAGCCCCTTTCTTAAAAATATACCTCCAAGGCACAATTCAACAGAAGACAGTGTAGGGTCACAACCATCACTAAGTCCAGGTCTGTTGTCAAGACCCCTGTTCTCTTGTTAGGAAAAACATAATTCTGCCAGGTAGAGTAGCAACTGGGTAACAACTGTTTGAAAAAGAACAATACTAGTATTTTTAAAATAATTCTGGCAATTGTAAAATCTGTGCTATGGGAAAAAAAAAGACCTCTTATCTGCCTATGTGGCAGACTTGCAGTGTCCTGTCTCTGTTTAAATTGTTCAAAATATAATCCCGACTTGGCATTTGAAAGAGATTTAAGAATGACAGTATTTGTGAAATTGTAATACTTGGGCTGTCGAGATGGAGCAATGGCTGCTCTTCTAGAGGACCCTGGTTCAATTACCAGCACCCACATGGCAACTCATACTTGCTGGTAACTTCAGTTAAAGGGGATCCCATGCCCCAAAATAAAATAAAATAAAATAAAATAAAATAAAATAAAATAAAACTAAAATGTATATGCTTAAGGTGCATATAACTTTGTAAAAGTTTCTGTTCAAGGCTGGGTCTTATTTAAGCCTTTTTAGCCCCAGTTAGCCAGGGTCTTCAGTAAAGAATTTTTCTTTCAGCTCTAAGTATGCTGAGTGATTTCTCACTGACAAGGCACACTATTTCTATTACAATCCTAACATATGTAATTAGCTTGCTTTGAAACAATAGTAGAAGCATTTCTCTGTAGAAAAGAGCACACATATGAACATACTAACTTCCAAAAAGTAGTAAAGTAATGGTTGTATTATTACAATGGCAAAAAAATTTCCACGGCAGAAATATAAACAAAAACTGTTGAGCTTTGAGTGAGATGTCCCCAACAATTTGGGGCATTTGAGGGTTTGGTCACCAGTTGCTGATGGCTCTGCTGGGGAAGATATAGGAAGTATGGCCCTGCTGAAGGAAAAATGTCACTGAGAGTGGGATATGAGGATGTGTTAAAGGCATATACCACTGCAAGTTCACTCTGCTTCCATCTTTCAGTTCCAGACACAATGCCTGCTTGCTATCATGAGCTATGATGGTGATGGATTTCTATTGCTCTGGAACAGGAAGCCCAAAATGAACCCTTCCTTTTGTAATTTGCTTTAGTTATGACATTTTATTGCAGCAATAGAAAATTAACTTATTTAGTGATATCAGCTTATGAAGAAATGTGGTGGAGAAAGCACAGGTGCAGCTATGTTCCACTTGGACCTGTGAGGGTTTGAAGGACCCGAAGGTCACCACTCTCTCTTTTTAATCTGCTTGGCATTTTCTCTCCCCACGTGCTGGCTCTTTTTTGCTCAAGTGTAGAGTTAAGACTTTTACTTCTGGTTCTTGTTTGTGATCCTGTATTCTCATTCTTGTTATAATGGTGCAAGAATCTATGGACTTTGCAACATCATTATACCAAAGTCTCATTCAGTGAGTATTGTTGAATAAACAGTTGAATCTTTATGACTGAATCCATGTGGAAAGTTGTAGTGGAGGTTGAGTCTAGAATGCTTTATATTTGACCTTAGTTACTTCTTGGATTAAGGCAAAGTAAAATGTCACACACATTAAGTGTACCATTTCAAAAAGTCACACACACTTGGTAAATTCAACCATTTAACTCTGGTTGCCTTTGGCACACACATGAGAGATAAGTTCAATAACACAAATTTTATTGAATATTGAAATCAACACATGAAAATGATATCTCATGAGTTTACTTGTTCACTACATGAATAAATGAATGATTTGATGGATACAATAGCAATGGTGGAAGAAATATGTATAGTTTGGGAAATGGACACAAGTTTTTGCTGAGTCACAGAGAAAGAAAGGAAGCCATTAACCAGAGGAATTGGCAGACAGGGACCAAGGGTAAAACACTGTTTGCTCTGTGGGTTTTGTGGGGACCACTTGTGGTTTATACTGGCAAATGTGCTTGATTTGTACTGATGCTTTTCCAGTATCCAGTCTTGGTTTAAAAATACATTTCCTTTTAACCCAATGAACTGTATAGTGAATGATTTAGAGACTACCAAAGATCACATATTTTGTTTAAGCCATATTCTCAAAGGTCAGCTCTTCTTGATTGACAAGTTAATTCATCTTTTCTCAATTCTTATCTTCCTTGACCTTTTTATAAGAATAGGCATTCTTGACTACCCCATAATTAATGACATCTCCTGTAGTGTCTATGTCACCGAGTGTCCTCTCCATTCTCTTAGTGGCTTATTTCTTTGGAATGCTCTTCTGTCTCCCTACCCCATATGATGTGCGCTGCTCTACTTCAGTCTTGCTCACTTCAGTTTCTGGAGCTCCCACTGGCTCCAACCCTTGTTATAAATTTTTGGGCACAAGTGGTCCCCAGAAGACCCACAGAGTAAACAATGTTTATTCTTGGTCCTTGTCTGCCAATTCCTCTGGTTAATGGGTTCCTTTCTTTCTCTCTGACTCAGCAAAAACTTGGGTCCATTACCCAAACTGTACATATTTCTTTCTTCATTGTTATTGTACCCATCAAACCATTTATTTAGCCATGAAGTGAATAAATAAAATCATAAGACATTATTTCCATGTGTTGATTTCAAAGGCTGAAAGTTTGGTTTTGACTTTGAATCCTTATCCTTCAGTTTCACAATAGAATAAATATTTTTGCTTTTGGTAATTTACATAGGTGTCAATCCATTTTTTTTTCCTTACTATAACAAAAATCCTGAAGCTGGGTAACTTTACAAAGCAATAAATTTAATTATCTCACAGACACAGGTACAGATGCAGAGGTTTGAGAATATAACACTAGTATTATCTTTTAGAAGAACCTCACAGTGGATAACAGCACAGTAGCAATAAGGAGTGAAAGATGGAGAGATCACATTTCCAGATTGAAAGGCAAATAGGGGAGTTGTTTTGTAGGAAAATTATCTTTTATGAAAATGGAGTCTCCTTTCCAAGGGCATGTCTTCAATAACCTCATAATCTCATACTATCCACCGGTGGATATAGTACTACTTCCCAATATCAAGAAAAGGGGAACCACTCTGGGACTCTACACTGGGGCTTTGTGGGGCAATGGTCTATAAACAGACAGTCTGGTCTCCAGTGGAGCTGAGGTAGGACCCCAGTGATGGTAATTTTCAACTACATGGGACGGAAGGTGTTCCCTCATGTCTCCTGGACCCCTTGCTCCTGTTGAAGTTACAGCCCCCACAACCCCCAGAGGAGAGGCTCTTGGCTTTCAGTCAGGTAAACAATGCCCCAAGCTTCTGACCTTCAGGCTAGACTCCTCCCAGTTACCTAGCAACAGCAAGATAACAATCCCACTCTAAGAGGGGCTGTCTGGCCCCTCCTCCAGCTCTCTTAATCTACTTTCCTTACTCTTCCCCCTTAATCTTTAACCTCTCTCTCTTTCTAAGCTCTCTTTCTCTCTAAGCTTTTACCTCTCTCTCTAAACTTTCTTATCCTCTAACCTTCTCTCTCTCTCTCTCTCTCTCTCTCTCTCTCTCTCTCTCTCTCTCTCTCCCCCTCTCTCTCTCTTTTCCTTTTCTCTCCTCTTGGCCATGGCTGGCATCTCTCTCTTTCTACCTTACCTCTTCCCCCCCTCCCTTTCTACAATAAAGCTCTAAAACCATAGACTGTCTCTGTTCATTAAGGCCCGCTGTGCTTGGACGATGGGATAGGCTTCCTCCTAAGGAGCCATGCCTAATCTCCCATCAGAAGGTCTTCCTGTGCTCCAGCCACTAACAGGACTTCGGACTCTTGCCTGCTGGGGGAACCTCTCTTCCTCTGCCCTCTTCCTGTATCCCTGGGACCCATATTCTGTTCTCAGCTCCTCTGCCATATCCAGCATGGGATGCCGGAGACTAAGAACCTGGTATGGGGGCTGCCGCTTGTCCACCCACTACAGAGTGGGATCAGTGACTTCACACAGCCAGATGCCCACCCGGGGCCCTGTGGAAAGTGTTTGGCAGTCTGCCTGCCCAGAGCACAGGAACTCTGGCTGGTGTGTGCATGTCTCTGTGAGTGTATGTGTGTGTGTGGAGGAGGGTCATGCAGTAATAGATGGATTGGAAGCCAGTTCAGATGCAGCTTGGAAATTAAAGAGATAGAATGTTTTATCACTCCATCCATTACAATACTCCAACACAAATCTTCTACCATTAGGCACTGATCACTGGAGGGGACTGGCTTCTGAAATTGTAAGGAAAACAGCTTTACCACCACATTGGGCTTTTCTACCACATCAAATAGGCCAAATGATTGCAATGAGAACATCTACAAGAATAGCTCTAGTAGGAATTTCAGAGTGGTTTCCAGTAACTGCTGTCACGGCCTCCATCATGGGGAAAGGCAAAGCTGTGGGAGCTAAACACAAATTCCACTGAGCTTTGCAAACATCATAGTCCTCAGCCACTCCCCACCCAGTGAGAACGTAGCAACTGTAGTGGTGTATTGCCTTGGCTATCAGTTACCCACAGAGTTTTAAAAGAAAAGTGCTATGCATGGAGAGTTGATCATTTAAAAGCATCATGGAGTACATCCATGACCAGGAATAAGAAGACAAAGCAGGGGTCATCCAAGAAGAAATGAATAGAGTAATCTCATTATATTGCCACCCAGCTGTCCCTCTCCTGCAGCTACTTATTTTATTCATAGGACAGTAGCACATCCCCACTGGCCAACACTGTCCCCTACTCTCCACTGCATACTTTACTATTTTGCCCATTCCTACTTGCTTTTTTTTTTCCTTTCTTCCTTTTTCCATACCCATTCCTCTTAGAGTTATGTCTAGCAAAGCCCAGAGTCAGACCTTATTTATGCTATCTACTACAATTAACCCATACTTCCACATAGCCACTCCATTTTTACCTTATATCCCTTGTATCAATCCCACACCCATATATGCCCTTATGCCCTGCTCTGTTACTTCCCATCTAACCTAATGCTTCTTTTTAGTCTCACAGGAATTGAGTTCCTCTTTATTTCTTTTACTTTGCATTCACACTAACATATTAGTGTACACAGTACCCTAAATTTAGATTCCTAAAAATTACTGAATTGATCACCACTTAACAACTGTCTGTTTTGTAGTCAGCTGTCACTCTACTATCAGAGCAAGTTGGCTGAGGTCTGTGACTGGAACATCACTTGTGTTGGTTTCTTTTAGTCAGCTTGACACAAGTGAGAGATTTATGAGAAGAGGGAAAAATAACTGAGAAAATGCCCTAATCAAATTGGCCTCTAGGCAAGCCCATGCGGCATTTTCTTGAATAATGACTAATATGGAACAGTGGTGCCAGTAAAATCCCTGGGCAGGTCGCCCTAAGTTATATCAGAAAGTAGGCTGATCAAGGCATGAGGAACAAACCATTAAGCATTACTTCTACATGGCCTCTGCTTTAGTTCCTGTCTCCAGGTTCCTGTTGAGTTTCTACCCTGAGTCCTCTTCATGACAGATATAAAATAAACTCATCCCTTCCCACATTGCTTTCAGTCACCGTATTTTATCACAGCAGTAGGAACCTGAGATAGAACTTCATACCAGGTAGTGGAGTATTGCTGTGACAGACATGACCTTGTTGTTTTGGGAAGAATTATGGAAAGACTTTGAAACGTTGGAATAGAAAAGTCATTGAGTGTTCAAAGTTTAATGAGCTGTTGAAGAAATTGAGGAGCTAATTCTGAGAGAATGGAGGCCTGACTTATGAAGTTTCAGATCCATCTGTGTACTATTTTATGTTAAGAACCCATGGTTCTGGTCAACTGGGGTGGGAGAGTCAGCTGTGGTTAATAAGGGACTAGCACCACTGTAGTGAAATCTTTCCTTTGCTCAATCAACTGATGCTGGTTAGTTAGCGGGAACTGAAAAATTAGCCATGATTTAGGGGAACCAGTGTCATTGAGTGTCTGAAATCTTCTCAGAGTATTTATCCAGGGTTAGTCCACACAAAAGCTATGGGTCAGAGAGGGTCAAGCATCATGCCGGCAACTGGACTTAATAACATGTAAGAGTCATCCAGATGGTAATAGTTTTGAAAGCATAAAGTGATCACATAGATGGAGAACATCTAAGGCTTGGTACCATATGACAAGGATGGAGTCCATGAAAATAGGCCAGTATAGGCCTCTGATAAAGGTGTAGCATCAGATTCAATAGAAACTCCTTGTAGGTCCACCCTGCTTCAGTGTATGGTGTTACAACCAAGAGGATAGGCAACAAGAATTGGAGTCACTGGGCTATTTTTTGAAAAGGGCACCAAGTTGGGTGATAGGAAGATAGAGTTGAACCTCAGATCAGTTATCAGGACAAATTGAACATAAATATGGTCAAAGTTCAGTGTATGAAACTCTCAAATAATTAATATTACACATACAAACACACAGACAGACTCTCTCTCTCTCTCTCTCTCTCTCTCTCTCTCTCTCTCTCTCTCTCACACACACACACACACACACACACATGCATACACTCACACAAGGTTCTCCAGAAGGGCATTTGTATATACATGTTGTTGTAGGATTCCACTGGTAATTTGCTATTTTTCATAGATTAATCTTTCAGCAATTCCCAATTCCAAGCTTCACTTTAATTTGATTTTCTTAGACAATCAAAGTTTTATCAAAAGTGAGTGACATAGGGCTTGGCAAGGTATGAGAGCAGAGTAGACAGCACATACATAGTGGTTTTGAATGAGCAATATTGAGAGGAGTATAAAAATAAGAGTCAAGGGCTCATCAGTAGAGAGCTGATGAAGCCAATAATTAGGAGGATTTAAATTAATTTAAAAAGAAACAAAACAAATAAGCAACTTCACCCACCCTTAATTTTAACTTCATCTTTTTCTTATGAACAGTGTAATAAAAATCCTTAACTCAGGCCAATCTTGTAAAAATTGGGTATTTTATCTAGTTCTTTTCCTCCTACAACTAAGCAGTCCTTTTTGTGTCATAAAGACTAGATAGTTTGTAAATATTAACTCACTTAATGGTCAGGACAGTGACTCTTTAAAATCGCACTGTTAATATTTTATGATAAAAGGTAGGGAACTGAAAAACAAAGATCTTATATTTAGTAGGACAGAGCAGGACAGAGAGTAACTGGTTCTCTGGAAATTTCTTTCTAAAAATCAGTGGTTTTTTTATTGGCTACTATGCTTAGAGACTCAGCAGAATGATGCATTTTCTAAAGATAACGTATCTTAATATCCCTTTTCAAATTATCTGACAAAACTATAAATGTAACAATACCAGCAACATGCTCCAGTACATGGGAACGCCATGGCCAAAAAGTGGGAGTGGGTGGGTAGGGGAGTAGGGGGGAGGGTATGGGAGACTTTTGGGATAACATTGGAAATGTAAATGAGGAAAATACCTAATTAAAAAAAAAACAATACCAGCAACGTGTACAGATATACATTGTAAATTCAGGCATATGGTGGATGCCTTTAATTCCAGCACTTGGGAGGAGGTAGGTGGGCATCTTACTTCGAGGGCAACCTGTCCACATACAGAGTTTCAGGACAACAAGGGCTATATAGTGTGGTCCTGTTTCAAAACCAAAAACAAAGAAAGGAAACAAGCAAAATCTGCAAGGCCCCAAACAAACATGAAAAATCACCACAGAGATATGAAATGTAAAATAATAATAATACAAATAAATAAATAAATAAATAAATAAATAAAAACAATGGGAACAAAATAAAGCATCCCTAAGGTTTTGCAGACTTCCTGAGCATTGAATTAGTGATATCTGATTGACTTCAGCTTGGTTGAGTTTTCTTAATGTTAGCTTTTCCAACTAGAATCAGATAGTGAAAACATGCCGTCTGCTTCCCAGGTATCAGTTTCTGGACTGAATGATCAACCTTCAAATCATCTGTCACATTTCAGATTGTTCGGTTTGTGTTCTTTAAGTCTTTGTTCATGTTTACTTCATCATTATATGTGAAATATAAAATATAGAGTAGGGTAAAAAGAAATTAGGCTGAAGTCTTTTGTTTTGAGCAGCCCAAAGTACTCAAGGTGTCTAGAAAGGTTGGTAGCATAGAGCTCTCCCTAATCCCAATTGCCAAGAACTACAACTTCTTCCTTTTGCTGATTTACTTTTTTTCCCCCTCCTATTGAAAATAGGTGTTTCCTCCTCATGTAATGTATCCTGATTATATTATACTCTGACACTCCCAAGATCCTCTCCACCCAGCTTTCCATTTGGATCCACCTCCTTTCTATCTCTCACTAGAAAACAAACAGACTTCTAAGGGATGATAATAATATAATTAATATAATATAATATAACAAAAATATCTGAATAGAACATAACAAACAAGCAAAAGGAAAAGGGCCCAAGAAAAGGCAGAAAAAACAAATATGGATGTAGAGACACACTTATTCAAACACACAGGAATCCCATACAAACATGAAATCAGAAACCATAATATTGTCTGGTTAATTGAGTAATTATCTCTACACTCCCTTTCCTGGGAGAATTGAAAGCTGGCATTATTCTGAAGCACTTTAGTATGAGCCACTTCTAAAGCCTTGTATTTCACCATTTTCTTCTTCCATTTAAAGCTCTGAACAAAGGTTTATCAAGTTGCTTGAAGTCCCATTGTGATTCAAAGCAGCCAGTTCAATAGAGAAACCTTTCTTCACAATTTACAGTTGTGTGCAGTAGCTGTTTACATTCTTCTAAGCAAACAATAGACCCATATTGTTTAATACTGATTGGTCTGCATTGAACAAGAAAGAAAAGGCAATGCCAGCTCTATTTTGGTTCCTAGTAGGTGATTTGGAGGAGAAAAAACAAAACAACAATTGATTTTTAAATCGAATGTTTACCTTTTTCAGCATCATTATGTTACCAATTAAAATTATAAGTTAGATAATGTACAATTATATAACTCAAATAGTGATATTTTAAATTTTCTTTTGTTGATCTAAGAACAGATATTGGCTTTAGATTACTTTATGATTAAACAAATAATATCTTGAACCTGCCTGAGGAATATGGATGCCAGGGTTGCCTTCCTGCACTCTCTTTAGAACCCTTCCTCGTGTTTTCTCCTGGATTTAGAAACCTCACTTTTCCAGAGCTAAGATTACTTCAGACCCCCACTTAAACATCAAAAATGAATTGCCCAAAGACTTAATCCTTAGCACCATCCAGCTGGTCGGTCACATGACAAGGTGGAATAGTAGGAAACAGAGCTTCAAACACCCACTCAACCAAGCAGGGACAAGGTTTCCATACTAAGAAGCACTATAAAAGATGTAACTCCACATGCTCAGGTCCTATCCCAACACAAACATGAATAACTAATACAATAATCCCACAGGGAATTAGTACACCTATAGTTATGACTTCCAAGACAAATGAGTTACATGACTTCCCAGACAATAAATCAAAAGCAGCAATAATAAACAAGATTAGAAAATTCAAAGAGTTTATGGTTAGGGGTCACAATAAATACCTTACACAGACAGACAACCGACAGACAGACAGACACACACACACCAGCTGAATAAAATAACAAAAACATTTCAAGATAAGAAAAAATTCAACTATAGGTAGAAGAAAGAAAAATGAAGTAAAAATTAAAATGAAAAATTTAGAAATTCAAGGGAAAAAATTCTCAGGAAAGTTATAAGTAGATCTCATCAACCAGAAGGCTGGAGTAAGGGTAGCTCCGTGAAATAATGTGTGAATACCTTAATTATGACAGGATAAAATTAGTTTGAACCCCACTCCTGACCCCCATCTGGCCACAACATTCTCCCTCCTGGAGCCCTATGGAGATGCTGTCATGCTGAGAGACGACCTGGACCTCTGCTCTAGCTGGACCTGAAAGTTGCAAGCCTTACCTGACTCACAATCGAGCCAGGTTACAGACTGGAGGTTAGTGAAGTGTGTGTGTGTGTGTGTGTGTGTGTGTGTGTGTATGAATGAGTGCAATCCCATTTCACCATTTACTTGTTTATTGCTGTTTATGAATAAACTAGTTGTTATAACCTGACCTCCAAGTCTGAGGCTCCCTTCTCACCTCTGTCATCAATACAGATTCAGGACAGTTTCTCGACAACTAGCAACACTCAGTCAAAGAAACAGTCCCATGCCCAAATTAAATAAAGCCAAGAACAGAGCATGCCAGAATTCTAAGACACCATAAAAAGACCAAACATACAAATATAGAAAATGGAGAAGAGACCTAAGTCAAAGGCACGGGACATATTTTCAGTAAGAACAACAAATATTAAGGACCAGAAAAGACTCCCTGTGTCACATAGTAAAAACACTAAACGTTTAAAACAAAGGAAAGATATTAGAAACATTAAAAGGGAAAGATTGAGTCATAGACAAGGACAGGCCCATCAGATTAACTGTCATATTTTGTAGAATGGAGATTATGAGAGCCAGAAAGGATCAGACTCGTGTTCTATAAATTATGGAAAAAGCCCATATGCCAAACTCAGATTACTACAACCAGCAGGCTATCCGTTGTAATGGAAAGAGAAACGAAGTCTTCTCATGATAAAAAGAGATTTAAGGAATTTATAGCCACTAAGACAATTCTACAGAGAACACTGGAAGAGATACTTGGGTCTAAAGAGAAGATTAACATAGCCAAGAAAACACAACAAACAAGAGGTATTCCAGAACAACAAACCAAAAAATGTCTAATAGAACTTAACAAAAACAACAACATGATAGGAATTAATTATAACTTTTATTAAATTAATAAAAACTAATAAAATCATTAATTTAATTTAATAAAATAAAATTAATAATAAATTAATTTATTAAATTAATTAAATTAATGGTCTCAGCTACCTAATAAGGAAACAAGGACTAACAGGTAAGATCAGAAAATATTTTTGCTGCCTCCAAGAAACACACTTCATAATCAATGATAGACACTACCTTAGAGTAAAAGAAAGTAAAAAGATACTCCTAACAGATGGAACTGAGAAACTAGCAGGCATAGCTGTTTAATGCCTGGTAATATAGACCTCAATCCAAACCTAGCCAGAAGAGACAAAGAGAGGTATATAATACTCATTAAAGGAAACATCCAACAAGAGGATATTAAACTCATAAAATAAAGGTACTGAACCCTGGAGCAAACAATTGAACAAAAGAAACACTATTAGATTTTAAACCACTCACCAACCCCAGAACAGGGGGTAATTTGAACAATTCACCAATCTCATCGATAGGCAGTGCATTTAGAAAAAAAAAAAAAATTAAACAGAGAAGCCCTGAAGTTAAATGACATCATGAATAAAACAGATCTGGCAGATATCTACCCATTTCGCCCAAACACTAAAGGATGTATGCTCTTAGCAGACCAGGAAACGTTCTATAAAATAGACCACACATTATAAAACATAACATGTCTCAACAAATATATGACAGAAGAAATCACATCCTGCATTGCATCTAAGCACCACAGAATAATGTGGAACCAGCAACAATAAAGAGAAGTAAGAAAACACACCAATTCATGAAAGGTAAACAAATGCATTACTGAATCAAAACTTCGTGAAGGAAAAGATCAAGGAGGAAATTTAATTTTTTTTTTTTTTAGAATTGAACAGAAAGGAAAATATAACATCAAAAATTTATGCAAGACAATGAAGACATCATAAGAGGAAAGCTTATGGCCCTATTCGTACATCAAGAATTTGAGAGATTTCAAATTAACAACTTAATGATAAACCTGAAGGCCTTATCCAAAGAAAAAAATCAACACTTCCCCAAAATGTAGGTGGGAATAGATAATCAAAATTGGGACTGAACATAATAAAGTACAAATGAAAAAGCAAAAACTAGAAAGAGAATGAAAGGGGGAATTGCTTCTTTGAAAAGATCAACAAGATTGGTAAACATTTGGGGAAATTAAACAAAAGAAAGCGAAGATCCAAATAAAATTACAGATAAAAGTGAGTGTAAGGGAATGCCAGGACTAGTTAGCAGGAGTGAGTGGGTCAGTGAACAGGGGAAGGGAGGAGGGTATAGAGGGTTTTCATGGGGGAAACCAGGAAAAGGGATAATAATTGAAATGTAAATAAAGAAAATATCTATTTTTTTAAAAAAAGCTGTACTCCACCAAACTGAAAAAAATCTAGAAGAAATTTATAAATTTCTAGATTTATATGAATATATGACATACCACAAGAGGAAAGTAATTATATATATATACATATACATATACATATACATATATATATGTGTATATATATATGTATATATATATAATATCTAGTGAGATATAAATAGTAATTTAAAACCTCTCAACCAACAAAGCACAGAGCCAGATGGATTCAACCCAGACTTCTACTAGACTTCCAAAATAGAACTATCGTTACAGGTTCTTTAACTATTCTGCAAGATAGAAAAGGAAGGGGTATTTCATTTTGTAAAACCAGTATTACCCTGAAATCAAAACCTATAAAGCAACCAATGAAAAGTACTAAAAACTGCTAGAGGTAACACCATTCTAGATTTCAAATCATAATAATAAAACTAGCACTGTACTAGTGCAAAATCATACTTGTTGATTACCAAAATAGAACTGAGGACCCATATATAGACTCACAGTCCTATAGCCACATTATTTTTGACAAAGAAGTGAATAGTACACAGAAAAAAAATATATACCTTAAACAAATGATGCTGGTCCAACTGGATAGCTTCATGCAAATGGATAGAACTCAATTTTCATTCTTTATCTTACACAGAATTTGACACCAAATGTATAACGGACCTCAACATAAAATCTGAAACCCTGATTCTGATTGATGAAAAAAATGAGGATACACTGGAACTCATCAGCACAAAAAAACTTCAAATACATTTGAACATATCTAAACAAAAATAGCAATAGTGCAGGCATTAAGACCAACAAGTAATAAAACGAAATTAAAATATTTCTGTACAGCAAATGATACCTTTTTGCTTGAATTAAGAGACAGCCTATAAAATGGGGAAAATATCTTTGCCAGCTATATATGAGAGGGTTAGTATCTATACTGTATAAAGAACTCAGAAAATTAAACCTCAAGAAAACAAAGAACCTAATTTAAAACAGGACATAAAACTAAGCAGAGAGTTCTCAAAAGATGAAATAGAAATGACTGAAAAGTACTTTTTAAAAAGCTTAACATCCATAACTATTAGGGAAATGTAAAATAAAACTACTTGGAGATTTCATTCTACCTCAGTTGTGCAATCCCTATGAAAGTCAGTGGGGAAATTCTTCAAAAAAGCCAAAAGTAGATCTACCATACCATCCAGCTATATCACTTTTAGATATACACTCAAATGACTTCACATCCTGTTCTAGAGATATATGTTCATCCATGTTCATTGTTGCTTTATTCACAATAGCTATAGGATGGGAGCATCCTATCTAGGCTGTCCATTAACTGATTAATGGGCAATAAAATATGGTTATTTATACAATGAAATATTATTCAGCTATTAAAAATTAAAATCATGAATCTTGCAGGAAAATGGATGGAACTTGCAACAATCATCCTAAAGGAGGCCACCCAGACCCAGAATGACAAAAGTCACGTTTTTTTTCCCCTCATTTGTAGATGCTAATGTTGAGTTTTCAGATATGTATTTTTCATTTATACTACCCATACAGGCTAGAAAATTACTAAGGACCACGATGAGTGACTTTTTAGGGTAGAGACAGAATGTACTGGTATAAAAGTGAATAACAGATATAGTGGCTTGAATTAGAATACCCCCCAAGCATATGAATGACATGAATATTTGTTATGCAACTGGTGGAACTGTTTGGAAATGGTTAGAAGGTATGGCCTTGTTGGAAGAGGTGTGTCACTAGGGGTGGGCTTGGAGGGTTTAAAAGCCCATATCACACACAATTAGCTTTTCCCTTTGCCTCATGTTGCTTCAACTCTTCCAGCACCATACCTGCCCAGCCTGCTGCTGTACCATGATGGTCATGAAGTTGTTCTCTAAAAACTGTAAGAAATCTCCCAATTAAATACTTTCTTTTATAAATTGACTTGGTCATGTTATCATTCCTAGCAATAGAAAAGCAACAAATGCAATGAAATAGAAAAGCTTAAACTGGGGTAGGAAAGAAGCGGTAGGAGAAAAGGGAACATGAGGGAAGGATAAATAACACTAAGGACCTATCAAATAAGACATGTAGAAATCTACTATTTTGGAAGCTTTCTAAAACCAAATCTCTCCCTCTCCATCTCTTTCACTCCCTGTCCCTGTCCCCCTCCCCTTCTCTCTGTATATATATTAAAACTTTTAAATATATTATACATATTATTTAAATATAATACTGTATATTTAAATGGAGTTGCAATGCCTCTACTAGACACCAGAGGCTAACAAATAAAAAAACCAAGTGCCGGTATTCTGCACAGGCCCCAGACATCCGGCCACTTTCCTGGCCAGAGGATAGGGGATGCCTGGCCCGGGAGCGCTTTGTCTAAGCATCAGCGGCAGACATCTTGGTTCTGGGAGCCCACCGAGAATATTCTGCACAGGTGAGTGTGCGGAATACAGGGAATACAGAAGCTAACAGCTTCTGGGACAGGCAGGAGCCACAGAACTTCTAAGGCAGCCCCCTTTTCGGGCCCCAGACATCTGGCCACTTTCCCAGCCAAATGATAGGGGTCTGCCCGGGACGGGTGCGCTTGGCCTGAGCATCTCTTGCAGACATCTTGGTTCCAGGACTCCTAGAGTATTCTGCACAGGTGAGAGTGTAGAATACAGAAGCTAACAGCTTCTGGGATAGGCCAAAGCAACTCATCCGTGGGAAAGGTCCTGATTTGGGCCTTTGTCTTCGGCCAGGGGGGAGGTCCTAATGCCAGATATCTGTGCACCTTCCCTGTAAGAGGACAGCTTGCCTGCAGAAAGTGCTCTGACCATTGAAACTCAGAGGAGAGATCTAGTCTCCCAGGTCTTCTGATAGAGGCTAACAGAATCACCTGAGGAACAAGCTCTAACCAGAGACAACTAAATCAACTAACTCCAGAGATTATCAGATGGCAAAAGGTACACATAAGAATCTTACTAACAGAAACCAAGACGACTCACCTTCACCAGAACCCAGCACTACCACCTCTCCTAGTCCAGGGAACCCCAACACACCCGAAAAGCTAGACCTTGATCTAAAAGAATATCTCATGATGATGATAGAGGACATAAAGAAGGACCTTAATAACTCACTCAAAGAAATACAGGAGAACATTACTAAACTGGTAGAAGATCTTAAAGAGGAAGCACAAAAATCCCTTAAAGAATTACAGGAAAATACGACCAAACGGTTGATGGAATTAAATAAAACCGTCTAAGACCAAAAAAAAAAGGGAAGTAGACACAATAAAGAAAACCCAAAGTGAGGCAACCCTGGAGATAGAAATCCTAGGAAAGAAATCTGGAATCATAGATGCGAGCATCAGCAACAGAATACAAGAGATGGAAGAGAGAATCTCAGGTGCAGAAGATTCCATAGAGAACATCGGCACAACAATCAAGAAAATACAAAACGCAAAAAGATCCTAACTCAAAACATCCAGGAAATCCAGGACACAATGAGAAGACCAAGCCAACGGATAATAGGAGTAGATGAGAATGAAAATTTTCAACTCAAAGGACCGGCAAATATCTTCAACAAAATTATAGAAGAAAACTTCCCAAACCTACAGAAAGAGATGCCCATGAACATACAAAAAGCCTACAGAACGCCAAATAGACTAGACCAGAAAAGAAATTCCTCCCAACACATAATCAGAACAACAAATGCACTAAATAAAGATAGAATATTAAAAGCAGTAAGGGAAAAGGGTCACGTAACATATAAAGGCAAGCCTATCAGAATTACACCAGATTTTTCACCAGAGAGTATGAAAGCAAGAAGAGCTTGGACAGATGTTATACAGACATTAAGAGAAGACAAATGCTAACCCAGGATACTATACCCAGCCAAACTTTCAATAACCTTAGATGGAGAAATAAAAGTATTCCATGACAGAACCAAATTCACACATTATCTTTCCACGAAACCAGTTCTTCAAAGGATAATAACAGAAAAAAACAAACAAACAAACAAACAAAAAACAAAAACAAAACACAATACAAGGATGGAAATCACGTCCTAGAAAAAGCAAGAAGGTAATCCCTCAACAAACCTAAAACAAGACAGCCACAAGAACAGAATGCCAACTTTAACAACAAAAATAATAGGAAGCAACAATTACTCTTCCTGAATATCTCTTAATATCAACGGACTCAACTCCCCAATAAAAAGACATAGACTAATAGACTGGCTACACAAACAGGACCCAACATTTTGCTGCTTACAAGAAACCCATCTCAGGGAAAAAGATAGACACTACCTCAGAATGAAAGGCTGGAAAACAATTTTCCAAGCAAATGGTCTGAAGAAACAAGCTGGAGTAGCCATTCTAATATCTAATAAAATTGACTTCCAACCCAAAGTCATCAAAAAAGACAAGGAGGGGCACTTCATACTCATCAAAGGTAAAATCTTCCAAGAGGAACTCTCAATTCTGAATATCTATGCTCCAAATAAAAGGGCAGCCACATTCATTAAAGAAACTTTAGTAAAGCTCAAAGCACACATTGCACCTCACACAATAATAGTGGAGGACTTCAACACACCACTTTCACCAATGGACAGATCATGGAAACAGAAAATAAACAGGAACACAGTGAAACTAACAGAAGTTATGAAACTAATGGATCTAACAGATATCTACAGAACATTTTATCCTAAAACAAAAGGATATACCTTCTTCTCAGTGCCTCATGAAACCTTCTCCAAAATTGACCGCATAATTGGACACAAAACAAGCCTCAACAGATACAAAAATATTGAAATTGTCCCATGCACCCTATCAGATCACCATGGACTAAGGCTGATCTTCAATAACAAGATAAATAATAGAAAGCCAACATTCATGTGGAAACTGAACAACAATCTCCTCAATGATACTTTGGTGAAGGAAGGAATAAAGAAAGAAATTTAGCACTTTTTGGAGTTTAATGAAAATGAAGCCGCAACATACCCAAACTTATGGGACACAATGAAAGCATTTCTAAGAGGAAAACTCGTAGCTCTGAGTGCCTCCAAAAATAAACCTGAGAGAGCACACATTAGCAGCTTGACAACACAACTAAAAGCTCTAGAACAAAAGGAAGCAAATTCACCCAAGAGGAGTAGATGGCAGGAAATAATCAAACTCAGGGGTGAAATCAACCAAGTGGAAACAAGAACTATTCAAAGAATCATCCAAAGGAGGAGCTGGTTCTCTGAGAAAATCAACAAGATACAAAAACCCTTAGCCAGACTCACTAGAGGGCACAGGGAAAGTATCCTAATTAACAAAATCAGAAATGAAAAGGGAGACATAACAACAGATCCTGAAGAAATCCAAAACACCACCAGATTCTTCTGCAAAAGGCTCTGTTCAACAAAACTGGAGAACCTGGAAGAAATGGACAAGTTTCTAGACAGATACTAGGTACCAAAGTTAAATCACGATCAGGTTAGTGATCTAAACAGTCCTATATCCCCAAAAGAAATAGAAGCAGTCGTTAGTAGTCTCCCAACCAAAGAAAGCCCAGGACCAGATGGGTTTAATGTAGAGTTCTATCAGTCCTTCAAAGAAGATCTAATCCTGGTCCTTCACAAAATATTCCACAAAAAAGAAGTAGAAGGTACTCTACCCAACTCATTCTATGAAGCCACAATTACTCTGATACCTAAACCACAAAAAGACCCAATAAAGATAGAGAACTTCAGACCAATTTCCCTTATGAATATTGATGCAAAAATCCTCAATAAAGTTCTCGCTAACTGAATCCAAGAATACATCAAAACAATTATCCATCCTGACCAAGTAGGTTTCATCCCAGGGATGCAGGGATAGTTCAATAAACGGAAATCCATCAACGTAATCCAGTATATAAACAAACTCAAAGACAAAAACCACATGATCATCTCATTAGATGGAGAAAAGGCATTTGACAAAATCCAACACCCATTCATGATAAAAGTCTTGGAAAGATCAGGAATTCAAGGCCCATACCTAAACATGATAAAAGCAATCTACAGCAAACATGTAGCCAACATCAAAGTAAATGGTGAGAAGCTGGAAGCAATCCCACTAAAATCAGGGACTAGACAAGGCTGCCCACTTTCTCCGTACCTATTCAACATTGTACTTGAAGTCCTAGCCAGAGCAATTTGACAACAAAAGGAGATCAAGGCAATACAAATTGGAAAAGAGGAAGTCAAAATATCACGTTTTGCAGATGATATGATAGTATATATAAGTGACCCTAAAAATTCCACCAGAGAACTCCTAAGCCTGATAAACAGCTTCAGTGAAGTAGCTGGATACAAAATTAACTCAAAAAGTCAATGGCCTTTCTCTACACAAAGAATAAACAGGCAGAAAGAAATTAGGGAAACAACACCCTTCTCAATAGTCACAAATAATATAAAATACCTTGGCATGACTCTAACTAAGGAAGTGAAAAATCTGTATGATAAGAACTTCAAATCTCTGAAGAAAGTAATTAAAGAAGATCTCAGAAGATGGAAAGATCTCCCATGCTCATGGATTGGCAGGATCAATATAGTAAAAGTAGCTATCTTCCCAAAAGAAATCTACACATTCATTGCAATCCCCATCAAAATTCCAATTCAATTCTTCAACGAATTAGAAAGGGCAATCTGCAAATTCATCTGGAATAACAAAAAACCTAGGATAGCAAAAACTCTTCTCAAGGATAAAAGAACCTCTGGTGGAATCACCATGCCTGACCTAAACCTGTACTACAGAGCAATTGTGATAAAAACTGCATTGTTCTGGTATAGTGACAGACAAGTAGACCAATGGATTAGAATTGAAGACCCAGAAATGAACCCACACACCTATGGTCACTTGATCTTTGACAAGGGAGCAAAAACCATCAAGTGGAAAATGACAGCATCTTCAACAAATGGTGCTGGCATAACTGGCGGTTATCGTGTAGAAGAATTCAAATTGATCCATTCCTATCTCCTTGTTCTAAGGTCAAATCTAAGTGGATTAAGGAATTCCACATAAAACCAGAAACACTGAAACTTATCGAGGAGAAAGTAGGGAAAACCCTCGAAGATATGGGCACATTGGAAAAATTCCTGAATTGAACACCAGTGGCTTGTACTGTAAGATGGAGAATTGACAAATGGGACCTCATGAAACTGCAAATCTTTTGCAAAGCAAAAGACACTGTCAATAAGACAAAAAGGCCACCAACAGATTGGGAAAGTATCTTTACCTATCCTAAATCAGATAGGGGACTAATATCCAATATATATAAAGAACTCAAGACAGTGGACTCTAGAAAATCAAATAACCCCATTAAAAAATGGGGCTCAGAGCTAAACAAAGAATTCTCACCTGAGGAATACCAAATGGCTGAGAACCACCTGAAAAAATGTTCATCATCCTTAATCATCAGAGAAATGCAAATCAAAACAACCCTGAGATTCCACCTCACACCAGTCAGAATGGCTAAGATCAAAATTTCAGGTGACAGCAGATGCTGGCGAGGATGTGGAGAAAGAGGAACACTCCTCCATTGTTGGTGGGATTGCAAGCTTGTACAACCATTCTGGAAATCAGTCTGGTGCTTACTCAGAAAACTGGATATAGTACTACTGGAGGATCCTGCAATACCTCTCTTGGGCATATACCAATAAGATATTCCAACTGGTAAGGACACATGCTCCACTATGTTCATAGCAGCCTTATTTATAATGGCCATAAGCTGGAAAGAACCCAGATGCCCCTCAACAGAGGAATGGATACAGAAAATGTGGTACATTTACCCAATGGAGTACTACTCAGCTATTAAAAAGAATGAATTTATGAAATTCCTAGGCAAATGGATGGACCTGGAGGGTATCATCCTGAGTTAGGTAACCCAATCACAAAGGAACTTAGGAACTTACACAATATGTACTCACTGATAAGTGGATATTAGCCCAGAAACTTAGGATACCCAAGATATAAGATACAATTTGCTAAAAGCATGAAACTCAAGAAGAATGAAGACTGAAGTGTGGACACTATGCCCCTTCTTAGAATTGGGAACAAAACACCCATGGAAGGAGTTACAGAGACAAAGTTTGGAGCTGTGTCAAAAGGATGGACCATCTATAGCCTGCCATGTCCAGAGTTCCATCCCATAATCAGCTTCCAAACTCTGACACCATTGCATACACTAGCAAGATTTTGCTGAAAGGACCCAGATATAGCTGTCTCTTGTGAGACTAGGCCGGGGTCTAGCAAACACAGAAGTGGATGCTCACAGTCAGCTATTGGATGGATCACAGGGCTCCCAATGGAGGAGCTAGAGAAAGTACCCAAGGAGCTAAAGGGATCTGCAACCCTATAGGTGGAACAACAATATGAACTAAGCAGTACCCTGGAGCTCTTGACTCTAGCTGCATATGTATCAAACGATGGCCTAGTCGGCCATCACTGGAAAGAATAGATTACCTCATTTAAATTTAGCCTATGAAATGCTATAGACCTCAAAACATTACAGGCAATTACCATTGCTCTTATTCATTGTATACAATGTTATACTAAGACTTAGTTACTGAAGATAACACACATTTGAATCATAGAATATAATGAAATTAGGCTGGTATAATCCTGGAGATTTCATTTCTTCTGACTAGCTTCCCTGGTGATTGAAAGTGCTAAGATACCAGATGATAAAAGTAGTCTTCAATCTTACCCTGCTGTGAATGCTATGAGCTACAGCGATGACTGGTCTACAGAGACACTCCCACTGGTACAATAGGAAAATGAATATCATTAAAGTAAATTATCACTTTCTGATCAAATTTAAGTCCTACTTCACAAGATGAAGCATATACCTTGCACTATTATCAGCACAAGAACATATAGCAGAATGGGACATAGGCCCTTGTGGAGAACTGAGAACAACTGTGCTACTAAATGGACATGGTATTAAACCAACCCATTGATCAATGCATCTCTCTATCTTCATCTGAGAAGCTGATACTTGCAGTATATAATGATTTACTGACACTCATCATTGGCTAAGACACAGAGTAAGGGATCCCAGAATGCTCAGCCCTAAAGGGAACAATTATATCACCCCTTCCCCTAAGGCTCAAGTACCATTGCAGAAGAGGGGGCACAAACAGTGTATGACTAACAGGCTGTGGATTACTACAAGAAAAATGTCTAGACATAGCAGGGCAGCTTCACACATAGAAATAATAACAATCACAACAGAATAATAACAATAATAACAGAAACCATACATAAAACACTGCAAGCCCAGTATGTAGAGGGAACTTGGATATGAAGTCCCACCCCCAGTTGAGAAGGTAGTAGCAACTTTATCTCTACAAAAAGAAGAGTCAGTTTTCTCTAAGAGTATAGCCCATAAGATGCTGACCAAACTTCAGTGAAAAGCCACACATCCAAGAATATTTTGGCAGAACAAAATGGCCATGATTTGTGAGAGAAAGAAAGCAATAACAAAAAGAACTCAAAGTTTGGCAGGAAGGGGAAAAGGGTAATCTAGGAAGAGTTGGAAAGGGGAGGTAAATATAATCGAAACACATTCATGAAATTTTCAAAGAACTAATAACATATATTATAAATACCTGTTATGACAGCTACAAGAAATGCCAAAATGATCTTTGTTTAGATAGCTAAAAATGCTACAAAGGGAGATTATAATCTGACTATTTGAAAGTTGATGTGACTCTTGATTCTATGTATGTGAACATTTGTGTGTGTCCATGCAAATGTGCATGTGCACGTGCAGAAGTCAAAGCATAAACAAAGTCTGTCTCTTTCCTAACCTCCACTTAACCTATGTTTTATCAATCAGTCATTGGCTTTTGCTTACCTTGGATGGAGATTTGTGTGCATCAGAGAATGTATAGATTGATGAGTTAATTCAGGTAGAACTCAATCATTAAGCTTTGTTCAATTCCTACATTTTGAAATGTTTCAAAAACATTTAAAGAGACGCTAAACTCACTAAGTGCCAGCACACTTCACAGTGCACAAAATCTATCCACCATATGATGATATATGGCATATGTAGAAGTGCTCTTTATGGGGGAAACGTTATGTAAAATTGCTTGAGTTTATGGCATTACTTTGATACTTATCCAAGCGGGTGCATTTTTGTCAAATCAAAACAATAAAGGACCTAATACAAAAAATAGAGTACTCATCGTGTTTATTTCCAATCCATAAAATGAACTGCATCTATTTTCATTTTCTTTTTCAAACAAAATTGGGCTTTTAAAATAAGTTCAGTAATATTAATATTCTCTCTATGGAGTAAGTAGGTAATTTAACCAAATTCCCACTTAGTACTTTGAAAGTTCATTTAGCACATTGTTCAAACTAAATGATGACAGAATTTTATCTTGAAAACAAAGTAAGGTGATTTTAAGGGATAATTAAACGACCACAAATCTCAGTGGTATCTAGGTTGTGATAATTATGCCCTATACAAATGTTTTTCCATTGACATCTGGAGCATTAGAGTTCCCTTTGGAAACAGTTTATGCTACTACAAAGAAAACCTCCTTATTTTATTTCCTTAGTAATCTGACAGATGCAATGTATTAGCAGAGATTGAGAGTATTTTTATTTTATGACACCAGCTAAAAAACTGCATTCCCAGTCATCTTACTGTAATTCTATGTCCGACTGGCTCCCTCTAGTGATGAGAGTCATGTTTTACTGAGACACTTGGCTCCTTCTGGGATTGTGCATACAACCTAAATCTTTTGGAATCACACCACAAAAGTACATCTAAGATACATTTCATTATATAGAGCAAAAATTCTTACAGCAGTCCTGGTCATCTTTAATGGTCTCTCTTAGTTTAATATTTTAATTATTTTACAATAGTTTAATATTTAAGTACTCTTTTAAAACATGGCAGTATATGCAGTGACTGGCACTCTGATGATATTCAGCATCCCCTTTCCCTTTGGGCAAACCAAGCACAAATAAATGAATCAACTCTCTTATGATTAACAGAAGGAAAAAAAACCAAGCTCTTTCAAAGAATCTAGTTAAGAAGTCCATGACTTACTAGAAATGTGTGTACTCTTTCTCTTGGGCCCATGGCGCCGGCAAGATGGGCAAGTGTCATGGTCTCCGAACTGCCCGGAAGCTCCGCAGTCACCGACAGGACCAGAAATGGCATGACAAACAGTACAAGAAAGCCCACTTGGGCACAGCCCTGAAGGCCAATCCGTTTCGGGGTGCCTCTCATGCAAAGGGAATTGTGCTGGAAAAAGTAGGGGTTGAGGCCAAATAGCCAAATTCTGCCATCAGGAAGTGTGTCAGGGTGCAATTCATTAAGAACGGCAAGAAGCACAGCGTTCGTGCCCAATGATGGCTGCCTGAACTTCATTGAGGAAAATGATGAAGTTCCGGTTGCTGGATTTGGTCGAAAAGGTCATGCTGTAGGTGATATTCCTGGAGTCTGCTTTAAGGTGGTTAAAGTAGCCAATGTTTCTCTGTTGGCTCTATACAAAGGCAAGAAAGAAAGGCCAAGATCATAAAATTTGACAATGGAAACACAGTAATAAATTTTCATATTCTGAAAAATAAATTAAAAAAAGAAATGTGTGTAATTTTAAGTGTAAATCTCTACATACGAATATAGATGTCATTTCAATTACACACCTAATGATTTGCTTCTAAATCATTGAGTTTGAGATTTAAATGTGTTCGGCAATCAGAGTATCCGTGGCCACATTCCCGAAGCATCTGAGCTTCAGGTGCAGAGGAACAGCTGGTACCCGGTTCTGTAAAGGCTTGGTCAGCAAATTTAAGATCTTACGGATCATACCAATGTCTGTGGCCCTCACGTTGCACTTATAGCCTGAAACCAGAGGCAATTCTTACATGGATTAAGAGTCATATTTTACTCAAATGAGGAGACGGGAAAGTGCATGTTCATAGGAAAACTCAGCAAGTGCCAATTTGTATAAAATTGGATTTAATTGCAAATAGGAGCAACTGTATCATATAAATTGACTTAAATACCATGTATAAAACTTCTCAACCAAACCTATTACAATACAGTTCTTTTCAGAGGGACGAGAACTTTTACCTAGATGCAGAACACTCTGAGCCACAGCAGAACATAGTCACAATGTGGGGAGAACATGGCTGTTACGATACGTATGTTCTATGGCCAGAGTAAAATTAGTCCAGAAGTTCGAAAATATCTTGAAAATATTCAAATACTGATCACATGACTCTAAAGCACCGTGAGAGGTCACAAGGGAAATCAGAGAGGTTTGCTGATGAAAAACTCATTAAATGACAGTTACATGAGTTATCTGGTTAAAATACATTAAGGCACTGAATGATGTTCACTTTTTTATTTCTAAGTTACATTTCTGTAAAGTTGACTTGGAAAATGATGGAGAAAAAGACATTTGGGGGCAGGAGAGAGTGGACCAGCAAGAAAATAGAAGAGAAGAAAAGGAGAGGAGGGCAAAGGCCACCAGCCAGTGCAAGCTTTGTGTTAAAGTTAAAGAAACCCACACCTTGTGGTATAGTGTTTTAAAATTCACGAAATATGATGATGGAGAAAATCAATTAGCTGCTGCTACTGTGGAAAGACTTCAAGTTGACATTTAAAGGAGAGTGGTGTATTTATAATAGAAATATTTTGTATTCTATACTTCGTTATATTTTTCTAGTTTGTAAATGGAACACATTTAGAAACAAAAGTAGAAAATTCATATTCACTTAATAAACATGTAATTCTGATATTTAAAATAAGACAAGATGGCTAACATCACCTATAATTTTTTTTAAACTGCCAAGAAAAACCACGCTGACTTTTGTCTATAGTTTTTATGTTCACATTGGCAAAAATGAAAAAGGTGAATGTGTTCTGCTTGTGAGTCTGATACTGACTGTAGAAATTAAGGAGTTATAGTTTTATAGAAGGGACAATGACCATATTTATTGAAGGCACTTAAGTACTTATATTTTGACTCAGAAGCATCATTTTTAAGGATTTGCCTTAAAGATATTCCCTCCAGCAACTTTGTGCACTCACAGACACAGTGTACAGATAAGTATGTATGAAGCTACTCATTGTACTACCACTGAAACACATGAGAAGGATACAACTACCATACAGAGGTACAAATTGGACAAACTGGAGTGTACATGGCATAGTCTACAACCATAAAAAATGAAGAGATTTCCATTGAACTAATTCTTGATGATTTCCAGAAATATTCTGAAGCAGAGTTGGAAGACAGACATGGCCAATGCCTTTGTGTAGGACAGAGTGAGAGTAGAGTGTACATGTGTTTGTGCTTTTGGTAAAAGGAACATCAAATCAGGAAACTAATGTGACTGGTTCCCTACAGGATATTAGTGAGAAAGTATACAAAGGACCAGAGGAAGCAAGGAGACAAAGGGATTAGGTTGTGATACTCTGGAAATAATTTTATCCATGTTTTTAATATTTAGAATAATATTTCACAAATTTAATACTTAAAAATGAGAATAAGAGAGAAAATCGAAGTGGAACCACAAGAGAATTAGTAAATCTAACTGTATTTCACAGGAATAACAAACACCCTGAACCTAATTAACAACTAACCTGGAGGAGTAACCTAATCAACAATTGGAAGCTGTAAATTGCACAGTTTCAAAACAAGGATAAAAAATAAAACACAAACAATATTGACTTCTAATTTCTGAGTTTGTCTTTCACAGTGGGCAATTTAATACTTCTGAAATTGCTTGATACATATTCTGAGGCACTGTATTAAAATCAACACTTCTCACTGCAGAGTAAGAGAGAGTAAATCTGTGGAGCTCCAGAATTTAGTTATCTTATGTCCCCAAGGCTAGAAGCTTCCATTGTTGCAAACGTGGTACTTTTACATGTTGCATTTGAAAGTATTCATATGTCCATGCTTTAAGCCAGGCAATTCTAACAGGGAAGGTATAACTATAAATGAATTAAATACATAAAAGTTGGTGTTGGTGGCACATGCCTTTAATCCCAGCACTCAGGAGGCAGAGGCAGGTGGATTTCTGAGTTCGAGGCCAGCCAGTTCTACAAAGTGAGTTCCAGGACAGCCAGGGCTACACAGAGAAACCCTGTCTCAAAAAAAAAAAAAAAAAAAAAAAAAAAAAAAAAAAGGAAAAGAATGGTAAATGATCAAGTAACCTAAAAATTCTATATATCTGTGGACCATTGTCAAGAAAGACAGCAACAAATATGATTGAAGAAATCTTTGGAAGCCCTTTGGTTTATTTTTAAGAATGATATGGTCATTGTTGTATTTATGCCATATAAACATTATATAAATCTAATTTATTTTTTATTAGCATCAAACCATTCCAATAATGTGCCAGATAAAATAGTTATGTTTAATTTGAGTCCCTGTTTAATTGGAGGAGAAAGAGAGACTATTGCTTATTACTTCTTTGCTTTACTAAGGACAAGACATTTAATCATTTAAAATGAATTTTGAATAATTCTAATCAGTCCTAGTTTAACGGAGTGCAAACCATGAGAGACAGTCTTATGTGAAGTAGGCACAGGGAAGGCTTACTGGAAAATGATATGTAGTCTAATCCAGATTAGGAGTTGAACACTGATCTAAATATAAGAGGCTTGTGTACTGAAAACAGTCAGAATGGAGGGTTGGACATAGACAGCTAGCAAGGTTGGCATGCTGTTTCTGCAATACATGATAGCAGCTACTTTTTACTTATATAAATAAAACTTTTTCAATGGGTTTGCAATTGGTCCTCAGAGCTCTCAGTTTGTGCATTCTTGCCCTCACCTTTCCTGTCTTCTCACTATAAAGTGCATTACTGCCCTTTAATAGTGCTAATCTCTCTAATAACTTCCAATACTTCATCTTCAACTTAAAATGCACTCATATTCCCAAATTGCCCTTTTCATAGCCTCATGCTTCATTTTGCTACCAATTCTTAACTACAAATAAAGTAGCCATTAATAACTATATATGCTATCTTGAAATTTCCTCTGCCAAATAAATTGATCCATTACTTTAAAAGGTTCACTCAAAATTTTCAATACATTGGCAAACCACAGCCAGATTCTTTGCCACAATGTAATGAGAGTTCCCTGTAGTGCAGACCTCAGAGAATCCTCATTGTTTATATGAACATGTTCCTTACTGTCTTCATTTCCATTGACATTCCAATGTCTCAAAGCCACTGCAGCATTGTGCATTCAGGGTTAGCCTGTATCTCTGTATTTTTCCACATCCCATCCACATACCACACTCCCAACTCACAGCAATGACCCCAATTCTTTGGTACCAACTTTCCATATTAGTTATGTTTGTATTGCTGTGATTTGACCAAAGAACTTAAGAGGAGAATGGCTTGGTTTTGGCTCATGGTTTCAAAGAGATTTCAATTCATTATGATGGAAATGCGGCATCTGGAGCAGCCATGGTAGCAGAGGAGTGTGTTGGTGACCTTGTGAGTGGAAGCTGACAAGGAAGCAGAATAAACTATTAGTAGCCAGGAGTGGGTGTAACTTCAGAGGTCCACACCAAGAGATCTATTTCTTTCAGCCACTTAAAAACATTATCTTTAATCTTTTTTTACAGCCCAGTCGTTATCCCCCTTCAGGTCTACCCTCTGACAGTTCCTCACTCCTACCTGGAATCCAAGAGGATGTTCCAATCCACACCCTACCCCCACCCCACCCTGCCAGGCTTCCCCACTCCCAGGATCCTCAAGTCCCTCCAGGGTTAGGTGCATTTTCTCTCACTTAGGTCAGACCAGGCAGTCCTCTGCTCTCTCTCTCTCTCTCTCTCTCTCTCTCTCTCTCTCTCTCTCTCTCTCTCTCTGTGTGTGTGTGTGTGTGTGTGTGTGTTTAGGGGTAGGGGTGGGGACTCAGACCAGTTCATATGCTGCCTGGTTATTGACTCAGTGTTTGAGAGATCCCGGGGGTCCAGTTTAGTTGAGGCTGCTGGACTTCCTATGGTGTCACTCTCCTCCTCAACTTCTAGCCTTTCCCTAATTCAACCACAGAGGTCCCCCAACTTTAGTCCATTGGGTGGGTGTAAGTATCTTTGTTTGTCTTGGTCAGCTGCTTGCTGAGGTTATCAGAGGACAGCCATGCTAGGTTCCTGTCTGTAAGCACATCATACCATCAGCGATACGATCATGCCTTGGAGCCTCCCCTTGAGATGGATCCCAACTTGGGCTGGACACTGGATCTCCTTTCTCTCAGTCTCATCTCCATTTCCATCCCTGCAATTTTTTCAGGTAGGAACAATTCTGGGTCAGAGTTTTTGACTGTGGAATGGCAACCCTATTCCTCCTGTCTTTCTACTGGAAGTGGACTCTACAAGTTCCCTCTCCCCACTATTGGGCATTTTATCGAAGGTCCCTTTGAGTCCTAAGAGTCTATCACCTTCCAGGTCTCTGGCACATTCTAGAGGGTCTCCCACCTCCCAAGGTTGCCTGTTTCCATTTATTCTGCTGGACTTCAGGGCTTCAGTCCTGTGTCCCCTCTCCCAAGACTTGATCATGTTCCCCTTTTCCTTCTCCCATCTCCTCTTCCATACAGATCCCTCCCTTCCTCCCCCCTCCCATCATGACTGCTTTCTTCTTCCTTTCAAGTGGGATTGAATTATCCTCACTTGGGCCCTTTGGCTTGTTAAACTTCTTGAGTTCTCTGGGTTGTGTCCTGGGTATTCTGTACTTTTTTTTTTTTTCCGCTAATATCCACTTATTAGTGAGTACATACTATGCATGCCCTTTTGGGTCTGAGTTACCTCACTCAGGATGATATTTTCTAATTCCATCCCTTTGCCTGCAAAATTCATGATGTCCTCATTTTTAACAGCTGAATGGTATTTCATTGTGTAAATGAACCACATTTTCTGTTTCCATTCTTCTGTTGTGGGAAATCTGGGTTGTTTCCAGCTTCTGGCTATCACAAATAAGACCACTATGAACTTAGTGGAGCACATGCCCTTGTGGTATGGTGGGGCATCTTTTGGATATTTGCCCAAGAGTGGTAAAACTGGGTCTCCCGGTAGATATTTTTTTAATTTTCTGAGGAACCTCCACATTGATTTCCAAACAACCTAATCAAAAAAAAAAAAAAAAAAAATGAGGTATAGAACTAAACAGAGAATTCACAACAGAGGTATCTTGAATGGCCCAAGAAGCACATAAAGAAATGTTCAAAGTCTTTAGTCATCAGGAAAATGAAAATCAAAACGACCCTGAGATTCTACCTTAAAACAGTAAGCATGGCTAAGATCAAAACCTCAGGTGACAGCACATGTTGGTGAGAATGTGGAGAAAGAGGAACACTTCTCCACTGCTGGTGGGAATGCAAACTGGTACAAGCACTCTGGAAATCAATCTGGAGTTTTTCAGCCACTTCTTTTTTTTAAATTTTTTATTAGATATTTTCTTCATTTACATTTCAAATGCTATCCCAAAAGTCCCCTACACCCTCCCCGCACCTGCTCCCCTACCCACTCACTCCCACTTCTTGGCCCTGGTGTTCCCCTGCACTGGGACATATAAAGTTTGCAAGACCAAGGGCACTTCTTAAAGGCACCAGAGCCTTCTAAAACAGTGACAAGCTTTGAAGCAATCATTTCATACATGAGTTTGGGGTGTGTGTGATATTTCAGACTTTAACAGTCACACACATGACAGTCATATTGTTGTTACTTAGGGCTCTATATAAATTATTTTATCTAGATCTACTTAGCCTTCAAGGGTTTTACTTTCAAATACATGTCTTTTGTAGTTAGAAATCAGGAGCCATATCCAGACAATAATAATGGACACAACCAAAAGACAGAAATTCTTTATATGACTCGTGCATAGGTGAAAACAAAAATATAGGTTACTTAATATCTATTAGAGATTAGAAAAAATAAATGAAAATCCATAAAGATGGCTAGGAAGAAATATTAAGAAGTAACAGCTTTTTCATTTCCTGCTCTTTATCCTTCTCCTCACCTCCTCCTTAGACTTCCCTCTTCCCTCTCCATGTGTTTCTCCTCTTCCTTTGACAGGGTCTTACTATATGAACCAGGCTAGTCTTGAATTTACTCACCCTCCTGCCTCTACTTCCCAAGTGCTGGGATTATAGGTATATACTATCACACTCAGATTTTTTTTTAAAATGCTCTTAAACCAGAGTTGCTTAGCAACTGATAAGATATCCTGGTGAGACTCAGTGAAGAGTGCTTTTAAAGACTGACAGCTCTGAACATCTTAATTGCTGATGTAATATGAGAGTGAAGTTGATGGTAAAAGATAGAGGATAGATTACACAGAACCGTCCTGGAAAGTGGAAGTGTGTGTGAGATCCATATAATTATCATTGATTGATGGGTTTCAGAACTTTTTACAGCAGTGATTTTTAAGGTACTTGTTATGAAATCTAGCCATCTGTCCTATGAAGTTTCTCATAATCCAAGGTTTATTGATTGTGTTTAATTTGTTTTGTAAGCCCCTGAACTTTCTGTAAGTAAATAGCTAAATATAAAACAACTGCCTATAATGACTGCCTGAAAAAATTCTGAATTCTGAAATGCGTGGTTCCAAGAAGTTCCAACCAAAGGTTATGTCTATACAACATTCCGAAATTCTTCTGCCTCACTTTCTGGAAAACCTATCTGTCCCTTTTGACTCTGGGAACACAATTCTAATATGTGAATAACTTATAACATTTCTAGCATGGAGTTCAAGGTTTTAACTCAGATGTGAGAAAAGCCAGCTTCTGTTCTGAAAAGTGGCTGCCATTTTTGGAATCACTACTGAAATCCCTTTCAGAAATACATTCCTTCCTTACTTTGTTTTAAAAAACATCTTTGCTGGTACATAGTTCACATATCACTAAATTCACCCACCTCAATCAATACAATACAATAGTGTTTGTATGTCACAGAATAGCACAAGGAATCACCTCAACCTTATCTTTTAACACCCAACCTCCTCCCCAAATCCTCATTTTCATTAGAAGTCAGTTCTCACTCCTACATTGTGAGGACAAAAGTATCCACTTATCTATTGTTCTGTCTCCATGTCTTTGTCTATCTGGAAGTTACACATAAAAGAAGTAAATCAAAGAGCCTGTGTGCTGTGGTGACTGCCACCTTCAATTAAATAAAAAGGCAGCCAAGGTCATTAATATAACAGCATGTCTTAGTTAGGGTTTTACTTAGTTAGGGTGAACAGACACCATGACCAAGGCAAGTCTTATAAAAAACAACATTTAATTGGGGCTGGCTTACAGGTTCAGAGGTCAGTCCATTATCATCAAGGTGGGAGAATGGCAGTGTACAGGCAGGCATGGGCATGGTGCAGGCAGAGCTGAGAGTTCTATGTCTTCATCCAAAGGCTGCTAGTGGAAGACTGACTTCCAGGCAACTAGGTTGAGGAACTTATGCCCACAGCCACAGTGACACACCCATTCCAACCAGGTCACACCTATTTCAACAAGGCCACACCTTCAGATGGTGCCACTCCCTGGTTCAAGAATATACAATCCATGACACAGCACATACATATCTGTACTTTAATATTTTAGTATCAATATTTCATTATATAAATTAAATATTTTTATTTTTTACTCCTAAGCTAATGGACATTTGGACTATTTTCTTTTTCTTTTTTTTGGGGGGGGTTGTTGTTTTTTTTTTTTTTTTTGGTTCCTTTGAGACAGGGTTTCTCTGTGTAGCCCTGGCTGTCCTGGAACTCACTTTGTAGACCAGGCTGGCCTCGAACTCAGAAATCCGCCTGCCTCTGCCTCCCAAGTGCTGGGATTAAAGGCGTGTGCCACCATGCCCGGCTGGACTATTTTCTTTTATTGGTTATTTTTGGTTATTTTAATTATTATTTTATTCTTGTTAAATTTAGATGTTTTATGTTTTTAGTTCTCTGAGGAGTATATGTGTGTGTGGGTTTGTGAGTGTATAATGATACATTTGTTTAGATATACATAAATATAATATAAATATAAACATAAAATATAGGTAAATGTCCTAGTACTTTTCTAATACACCAAAATATCATTTAAAAAAAAAAACATCCTTCTTGGCTGGGCGGTGGTGGCACATCCCTTTAATCCCAGCACTTGGGAGGCAGAGACAGGCAGATTTCTGAGTTTGAGGCCAGCCTGGTCTACAAAGTGAGTTCCAGGACAGCCAGGGCTATACAGAGAAACCCTGTCTCGAAAAAACAAAACAAAACAAAACAAAACAAAACAAAACAAAACAAAACAAAGCAAAGCAAAGCAAAGCAAAGCAAAGCAAAGCAAAGCAAAGCAAAGCAAAGCAAAGCAAAACAAAACAAGTCCTTCTTGTCCATTACTCTCTATCTTCTCCTATGATGATCTTACGACATATGTTGGTATGTTAACAGTGTCTCAAATTTCTCTGAGTTATTTTTTCATTTTACTTCATTTTTTTCTTTCTTCCTGACAGCTTAGTTTCTTTGACCTGTCATATGACACACAAAAAGAGGCTGCCTTTGCCAGTTTTGTCTACACTCTAGCCATGTTTTACGATTTATTGGTGATCTTTTCCTGCTGATGCTCAATAATGTGGTTTTTTTTTTTTTTCATTTTTGACACTCAAATTAAATGGGAAAATATCACAATTTTCATTGAAACCATGTCTCTAATAGTCCCCCCTTTTCAGCTTGCATTAGTTCAGACCAGATTTTAAAGACTAACACAGTGTTATGATTAGTGTGTTTAAACCTCTGTTCATAGATGATTCTATAACAACTATGTTTGTGTGGCTTCAGTTATGTGCAGGCAACACTAGGGCATTACTAATGCTGCTTTGAATAGCTAATCTAATTAGTTTCTTTTTATAAATCACATAGACTCAGATAAAAATGATTAAATAGATAGCATTTGAAAAGGTGTGAGAAAAATCAGTGCTTTTGTAAGGGTAACTTCATTTTCTCATTACTCTTTTCTAGGAAAAGCTATTATCTTTTGTCACCATTTTCTCCACTTGATAATGTTGAATTAGCTTGTTCTATATGTTCTTTATCACTCAGTAAGGGATTAAACCACCAAGTTATATATAATTTCATTTGATTATTTTGACTTTATAATAGAAATTCTCCAGCTATATAATATACTATAAGTACACAATACTATATAGCGCTTTGTTTTAAACTATAATATACCAGAAGTTATTCAAAAAATTTATATTTCTTAAGAGAGATCGAAACAAAGCCCTACAACAAGCAAATAAAAGGAAAAAGAATCATTTTGTTTGCACTGAATTTAAAAATAGGTGATTAACATTATACAATAATATCATTAATCTATAAAATGCTATAATATATTGTTATGAATACTGTCTCAATACATTTATATTCAACTAAGTCCAGCAGAATATCATGGATAGAGACTGGTTACAAGTGGCAAATCTGCGGTTGTAATTCACTTCCACAGCTCACAGTGTTAAAGAGCATTTGACAACATTCTTTAAGTGAATTAAACCTTAGTCCCTAACCTTAAACCTTGACATATCTAGTAAGGACATTACTCTCCTTTACAATTCTTTTATTGACTAAAGATTGACTTTTATCAGGAATAGGAAGAATGAGGTTTGTTATTTGAAATAAAATGGGTAAAACTGGATATCATTATCTTAAACCTAGTAAGTCAGTCCCCAAAGAACAAATGCCACATGCTTTTTTTCATGTGTGAAAGGAAAAGAAGGATTAGAACTAAAAGGGGATTCTAGAGAATTAGAAGTGGAGAGAGGAGAAGGAGGCAATGGAGAAGAATAGGGTCACCACCTATAAGAAAGGCACATTATTATATACATCTGAAAAATGTCACAGCAAAACACTGTGTTTTGTGTCATAAGTATCACCAACAAAATAGGAAAGAAGACAGCCAGAAAGAAGGGAGGAAATGGAGACAAAGGAACAATGAATAAATAAGTAACACTGGAATGTCTTGTAGCCATTAAAAATGAATGCATTATTTAATGAGCACATATGATTTATAATTGATTAATTCATATTTATGTGACCCATTGAAGATTAGAGAAATAAAACAGAAGAGGGCTGCCCATGGACTTTCTTTACTTCCTCTGTTCCCCTAGACCCAATTCTCAAGATTGCTCTAGTACTACAAAAGAATACCAGCTGCAGCCTCCCTTTCCCATCTATGTTTCCTGTGGATCCCACAGACTATCCCCACTGACATCTCTTCTCCCTTTGTTGCTGTTTCCCATCCTCCAACTCAAGTGAACACCTCCTGCTCAGTCACAGGCCATGCCTGCCAAAGGACCAGGTAGGATGCCCATAGGCCTTCTTTATTCTCTCTGTTGTGCCAGCCCCAATGCTTAGGGTTGTTCCTAACACTACAACAGACCATATACTTCTGGCTTCTCCATCCCCTAGCCTTTAATATAAGTAAGTATTGCCCATGACAGGTCAGCTGAGCAGGCCAATAAAACAATTAATGCACAGTCAACATACTCTTTGAAAATCCAGAAACAAAACAGAAACCAAGGAACAGAAGACTCACTTAACAAAGGGAACAAACCCAGAAACCAACACCTAGACCTATAATCAGCCAAAACCCAAGTGCCTAGACAGAATTAAAAAACAGCCAGGGCAATATGTCTCAATGCTATCCCAGCTATCCTATATCAGCAGGTCCTGAATATTCCAACATAGCTGAAGGACAAGAAAAAGATTTTAAAACCAAATATATGAAAATTATAGAGGTCCTTAAAGAAGATGTAAATAAATACCTTAAAGAAATCCAGGGTCTGACACAACCAGAACCATGGAAGGACAGGCTCCAGTCAGATATAGCGAGGACAGGTAGCACTAGCTACCAGATGGCAGCAGGTAAGCATAAGAACATAAACAACAGAAACCAAGGTTGCTTGGCATCATCAGAACCCAATTCTCCCAACACAGCAAGGCCTGGATACACCATCACACTGGTAAAGCAAGATTTGGATCTAAAATCACTTCTCATGATGTTGATAGAGGACTTTAAGAAGGACATAAATAACATGCTTAAAGAAATATGGGAGAACACAGGTAAATAGCTAGAAGCCCTTAAAGAGGAAACACAAAAATCCTTTAAAGAATTACAAGAAAATACAATCAAACAGGCGAAGAAAATGAACAAAACAAACCAAGATCTAAAAATGAAAATAGAAACAATAAAGAAATCATAAAGGCAGACAACCCTGGAGATAAAAATAATTAGGAAAGAGATCAGGAGTCATAGACAAAAGCATCGCCAACATAGTACAAGAGACAGAAGTGAGAATCTCAGGTGCAGAAGATTCCATAGAAAACATTGACACAAACGTCAAAGAAAATGCAAAAGGCAAAAAGCTCCTAACCCAAAACATCCAGGAAATCCAGGACAGAATGAGAAGACCTAAGGATAATAGGTATATAAGAGAGGAAAGATTCATGACTTAAAGGGCCAGTAAATATCTTCAACAAAATTATCGAAGAAAACTCCCATAATCTAAAGAAAGAAATGCTCCTAAACATACAAGAGGCCTATAGAACTCCAAATAGATTGGACCAAAAACGAAATTCCTCCTGTCACATAATACTCAAAACACCAAATGCACAAAGCAAAGAAAGAATATTAAAAACAGAAAGGGGAAAAAGTCAAGTAACATTTAAAGACAGCCCTATCAGAATTGTAAGACTTCTCACCAGAGACTATGAAAGCCAGAAGATCCTGGACAAATGTCATACAGACCCTAAGAGAACACAAGTGCCAGCCCAGGCTTCTATACAACACTCACAATTACCATAGATGGAGAAACCAAAATATTCCAGGACAAAAACAAGTTTACACAATATAGTTCCACAAATCCAGCCCTAAAAGGATAATAGATAGAAAACACCAACAAAAAGCAGGAAACTACATCCTAGAAAAAGCAAGAAAGTAATCTTTCAACAAACCCAAATGAGAGATAGCCACAAAACATAATTCTATCTCTAACAACAAAAACAACAGGGAGTAACAATCACTTTTCCTTAATATCTCTTAACATCGATGGACTCAACTCTCCAATAAAAAGTCATAGACTAACAGACTAGATACAGAAACAGGACCCAGCATTTTGCTACATTCAGGAAACGTACCTCAGTGACAGAGAGAGACACTACCTCAGAATAAAAGGTTGGAGAACAATTTTCCTAGCAAATGGTCCCAAGAAAGAAGCTGGAGTAGTCATTCTAATATCGAACAATATCTACTCAATAAAAACAGATGTATAATAGTTGGGGTCATAAACAGATACACTTAGCATTTAAAACAATCAGAATGCATAGAAACAAACACTTATCTAAGACTGAGTATTCTGGGTCTTTTGTTGTTCCATATCAAGAATTGAGGATTTTCTTTCTATTTATGTGAAGAATGAGATGAGGATGTTGATTGTGATTTCATTGAATCAGTAAATTGTTTTGGTAGAAAGGTCTTTTTTCACATTGTTAATTCTACTAAGCTATATGTTTGGGAGGTATTCAAATTCTAATATGTTTCTTAATCTCTTTCTTCATACATTTAAAGTTTTCATTGTAGAGGTTTTATTTTTTTACCTCTTTTGTTATGTGTATTCTAAATACTTTATTTTATTTGAAAAAACTGGGAAGAGTAGCATGTCCATGATCTCTTTCTCAGCATGCTTGTTACTCATATGTATTAAGACTGGTAAATTTTGTAAGTCAATCGTGAATCAACACTTTGCTGAAATTATTGATAATTTCTTCAATTTTCTAGTCAAATTTTGGGAACATTGGCTATAAGATACTCTAATCTTTAATCAAAAATAATTTGACTTAATATTTTCTCATTTGTATTCCTTCTCTTGCCGTATTGCTCCAGGTACTGCTTCAGTCACATTACAGATGAGCAGTAGGAATATGGGCACTCCTCTCTAATTCTTGATTTAATGGAGCTTATTAGTGGTTTTATTAATTTAGGATGATATTGGCTATGAGTTTATCATGCATAACCTTTATTATGTTGGAATATGTTTCCTACAGCTCTACTTGTTCTAGGGCTTTTATTAAGAATGCATGTTGAATCTTATCAAATACTTTTTCTTTTTTTTTTTTTTTGTTCTTCCATTGAGATAATCATATGATTCTTGTATTTTTTTGTCCACGTATTTGGTTTATTACATTTATTTCTTACATATGTTAAAATAAATTTAAAAATCAATAAAAAAAAAGAAATCCAGGAAAATACAAAGAATTGGAGAAAGTGAATAAATCCTTCAAAGAAAGCCAAGAAACCACAAACAAACAACTGGAATAAATCAATAAATACCATAAAGGATGCCAAGAACAAACAAATAAATGGAGAAAATTAATATAGCTCTTCAAGACATAAAAATGAAAGCAATAAATAAAACACAAACTGAGGGAATTCTGGAAATGAAAAATTTAGCAATTCGAACAGAAACTATTGAGAGAAGCTTTACCAAGAGAATAATGTTAAATCAAAAAATTTCTTGACATTTAAAATAAAGAAATCTGAGACTATGAAAAGACCAGAAAAATTTAAAGACAGAAAGAAGAACAATCCCAGTAAAAGAGCTAAGAAATATTTTCAACAAGATCATAGAAGAAAAAATTTCTAACCTAGAAAAGTAAATACCTATAAAGGAAAAACAAAGAAAAAAAACATTTAAAAAAAAAAAAAGGCATACAGGAAACCAAATAGATTGCACCAGAAAAGAAAGTCCTCTCATAACATATTAATCAAAACACTAAACATATAGAACAAAGAAAGAATATTAATATCTGAATGGGGAAAGACCAATTAGCATAGACTTCTTATAGAATTATACCCGACTTTTTAATGAAGACTATAAAAGTCAGAAGTGCATGGACAGATGTTCTGAAGACTGGAAAAGACCACATGCTAGTCCATATTATTATAATGGCAAGATTTTCAGTCACTATAACTGGAGAAAATAAGATATTCTATGATAAAGTCAAATCTAAACAATACCTATCTACAAATCCAGCCTTATCAAAGGAAAACTCCAAATAATAGAGGTTAACTACATCCATGAAAAGACAGGAAATAAATTATTTCACATTAGCCATATCAAAAGAAGAGAAGCACACAGAACCACTACCAGCACTGCCACCACCTTTACCATCACTAACACTGCCACCACCAACAAATAACAGAAACCAACAATCATTGGTCATTTATATCTCTCAATATCAATGACCTCAATTCCTCCCAAAAAAGGTACAGACTAAACAAGGTCAATATGAAAACAAGATCCATCTTTCTGCTGTATATAAGAAACACACCTCAATAGAAACCTTGCAAATTTATGGAAACTGAACAATTCTCTACTGAATGAAAAATAGGTCAAGCCCAAAATAAGGAAATTAAAGACTTTCTAGGATTCAATGAAAGTAAGAATATAACATACTCAAAATTATCAGACACAATGAAAGCAGTGCTAAGAGGAAATACTATGTGCCTACATTAAAAGTTGGAGAGATCTCATACTAGCAATTGAACAGCATACCTGAAACTCTAGAAGAACAACAACAGCAACAACAAAAGTAAGCACACCCAAGAGCAGTAGGTTACAATAAATTGAAGGCTGAAATTGATAAAGTGGAAACAAACAAACAAACAAACAAACAAAAAACAGTAAAAAGAAGCAAAGAAAAGACTTGGTTCTTTGAGAAAATCAAAATGACAGAAAAGCCCCTACCCAAACTAAATAAAAGACAGAGAGATCATTTCAAATTAAGAATTTTTTTTAAAAAGGGGGGATGGGGCAACAGAAAATAAGACAATGGGGAAATCCAGAGTTATAAAAACATATTTTTAAAACCTATACTCCACTAAATTGAAAAAAAACTGAAAGAAATGGATAATTTTTTCATAGTTAAATCAAGATCAGATGAACAGATCTTGGTTCTGTGACTCCACCGAGACTAGTCTGCACAGGTGAGAGTGTGGACTACAGAAGCTAACAGCTTATGGGACAGGCGGGAGCCACAGAGCTTCTGAAGCAGCCCCCTTTTCAGGTTCCAGACATCCGGGCACCTTCCCTGCCAGAGGAGAGGTGTCCGCCTGGCCCGGGAGGGCTTAGCAGGAGCACCTGAGGGAGCCATCTTGGTTCCCAGATCCCTCGGAGACTAGTCTGTGCAGGTAGGAGTGTGGACTACAGAAGCTAACAGCTTCTGGGACAGGTCCTGTTTTGGTCCTTCATCTTCGGCCAGGAGGGATGTTCGAATGCCAGATATCTGTGCACCTTCCCTGTAAGAGGAGAACTTGCCTGCAGAGAGTGCTCTGACCACTGAAACTTAGAGGAGAGAGCTACCCTCCCAGGTCTGCTGATAGAGGATAACAGAATCACAAGAGGAACAATTTCTAACCAGAGACAACTATAACAACTAACTCCAGAGATTACCAGGTGGAGAAATTCGTAAGACTCTTACTAACAGAAAACAAGACCACTCACCACCATCAGAACCCAGCACTCCCACCTTGCCCAGTCCAGGGCACCCCAACATACCCGAAAAGCTAGACCCGGATTTAAAAGCATATCTCATGATGATGGCAGAGGACATCAAGAAGAACTTTAATAACTCACTTAAAGAAATACAGGAGAACACTGCTAAACAGGTAGAAGACATTAAGGAGAAGCACAAAAATCCCTTAAAGAATTGAGGAAAACACAAGCAAACAGGTGATGGAATTGAATAAAACCATCCAAGACCTAAAAAGGGAAGTAGACACAAAAAAGAAAACCCAAAGTGAGGCAATGCTGGAGATAGAAACCCTAGGAAAGAAATCTGGAACCATAGATACGAGCATCAGCAAGAGAATACAAGAGATGGAAGAGAGAATCTCAGATGCAGAAGATTCCATAGAGAACATCAGCACAACAATCAAAGAAAATGCAAAATACAAACAGATCCTAACTCAAAACATCCAGGAAATCCAGGACACAATGAGAAGACCAAACTTACGGATAATAGGAGTAGATGAGAATGAAGATTTTCAACTCAAAGGACCGGCAAACATCTTCAACAAAATTATAGAAGAAAACTTCCCAAACCTAAAGAAAGAGATGCACATGAACATACAAGACGCCTACAGAACTCCAAAGAGACTGGATCAGAAAAGAAATTCCTCCCGACACATAATAATCAGAACAACAAATGCACTAAATAAAGATAGAATACTAAAAGCAGTAAGGGAAAAAGGTCAAGTAACATAAAGGCAGGCCTATCAGAATTACACCAGATTTTTCACCAGAGACTATGAAAGTCAGAAGAGCCTGGACAGATGTTATACAGACACTAAGAGAACACAAATTCCAGCCCAGGCTATTATATCCAGCCTAATTCTCAATTACCATAGATGGAGAATCCAAAGTATTCTACAACAAAACCAAATTCACATATTATCTTTCCACGAATCCAGCCCTTCAAAGGATAATAACAGGAAAAAAAAAAAAAAAAACAATACAAGGACAGAAACCACGTACTAGAAAAAGCAAGAAGGTAATCCCTCAACAAACCTAAAAGAAGAAAGCTACAAGAACAAAACGCCAACTTTAACAACCAAAATAACAGGAAGCAACAATTACCTTTCCTTAATATCTCTTAATATCAATGGGCTCAATTCCCCAATAAAAAGACATAGACTAACAGACTGGCTACACAAACAAGACCCAACATTTTGCTGCTTACAGAAAACCCATCTCAGGGAAAAAGACAGACACTACCTCAGAATGAAAGGCTGGAAAAAATTTTCCAAGCAAATGGTCTGAAGAAACAAGCTGGAGTAGCCATTCTAATATCTAATAAAATCGACTTCCAACCCAAAGTCATCAAAAAAGACAAGGAGGGGCACTTCATACTCATCAAAGTTAAATGTACAAAGAAGAACTCTCAATTCTGAATATCTATGCTCCAAATAGAAGGCCAGTCACATTCATTAAAGAAACTTTAGTAAAGCTCAAAGCACACATTGCACCTCACACAATAATAGTGGGAGACTTCAACACACCACTTTCACCAATGGACAGATCATGGAAACAGAAACTAAACAGGGATGCAGTGAAACTAACAGAAGTTGTGAAACAAATGTATCTAATAGGAATGTACAGAACAATTTATCCTAAAACAAAAGGATATACCTTCTTCTCAGCACCTGATGGTACAGCCTCCAAAATTGACCACATAATTGGTCACAAAACAAGCCTCAACAGACACAAAAATATTGAAAAATTTCCATGCATCCTATCAGATCACCATGGACTAAGGCTGATCTTCAATAACAAAATAAATAATGTAAAGCCAACATTCACGTGGAAACTGAACAACACACTTCTCAATGATACCTTGGCCAAGGAAGGAATAAAGAAAGAAATTAAGGACTTTTTGGAGTTTAATGAAAATGAAGACACAACATACCTAAACTTATGGAACACAATGAAAGCATTTCTAAGAGGAAAACTCATAGCTCTGAGTGCCTCCAAAAAGAAACTAGAGAGAGCACACATTAGCGGCTTGACAACACACCTAAAAGCTCTAGAACAAAAGGAAGCAAATTCACCCAAGAGGAGTAGACAGCAGGAAATAATCAAACTTGGGGGCAAAATCAACCAAGTGGAAACAAGAAGAACTATTCAAAGAATCAACCAAAAGAGGAGTTGGTTCTTTGAGACAATCAACAAGATAGATAAACCATTAGCTAGACTCACTAGAGGGCACAGGGAAAGCATCCTAATTATGAAAATCAGAAGTGGAAAGCAAGACATACAACAGATCCTGAAAAAAATCCAAAACACTATCAAATCCTTCTACAAAAGCTATAAACAACAGAACTGGAGAACCTGGATGAAACAGACAAGTTTCTAGACAAATACCAGGTACCAAAGTTAAATCAAGATCGGGTTAATGATCTAAATAGCCCTATATCCCCTAAAGAAATAGAAGCAGTCATTAATAGTCTCCCAACCAAAAAAGCCTAGGGCCAGATTGGTTTAGTGCAGAGTTCTATCAGACTTTCAAAGAAGATCTAATCCACCTTCTTCACAAACTATTCCACAAAATAGAAGCAGAAGATACTCTACCCAATTCATTCTAAGAAGCCACAATTACTCTGATACCTAAACCACAAAAAGATGCAATAAAAATAAAGAACTTCAGACAAATTTCCATTATGAATATCGATGCAAAAATCCTCAATAAAGTTCTCACTAACTGAATCCAAGAACACATCAAAACAATCATTCATCCTGACCAAGTAGGTTTCATCCCAGGGATGCAAGGATAGTCCAATGTATGGAAATCCAGTATATAAACAAACACAAAGACAAAAACCACATGATCGTCTCATTAGATGTGGAGAAACCACTTGACAAAATCCAACACCCATTCATGATAAAAGACTTGGAAAGATCAGGAATTCAAGGCCCATACCTGAACATGATAAAAGCAATCTACAGCAAACCAGTAGCCAACATTAAAGTAAATGGTGAGAAACTGGAAGCAATCCCACTAAAATCAGGGACTACACAAGGCCGGCCTCTTTCTCCCTACCTATTCAACATAGTACTTGAAGTCCTAGCCAGAGCAATTCAACAACAAAAGGAGATCAAGGGGATACAAATTGGAAAGGAAGAAGTCTAATATCACTTTTTGCAGATGATATGATAGTATATATAAGTGACCCTAAAAATTCCACCAGAGGACTCCTAAACCTGATAAACAGCTTTAGTGAAGTAGCTGGATATAAAATTAATTCAAACAAATCAATGGCATTTCTGTACAAAAAGGATAAACAGGCTGAGAAAGAAATTAGGGAAACAACACCCTTTTCAATAATCACAAATAATATAAAATACCTTGGCATGACTCTAACTGAGGAAGTGAAAGCTCTGTATAATAAGAACTTCAAGTCTCTGAAGAAAGAAATTAAAGAAGATCTCAGAAGATGGAAAAAACTCCCATGCTCATGGATTGGCAGGATCAATATATAAAAATGGCTATATTGACAAGAGCAATCTACAGATTCAATACAATCCGCATCAAAATTCCAACTCAATTCTTCAATGAATTAGAAAGTGCAATCTGCAAATTCATCTGGAATAACAAAAAACCTAGGCTAGCAAAAACTCTGCTCAAGAATAAAAGAACCTCTGGTGGAATCACCATGCCTGACCTAAAGATGTACTACAGAGCAATTGTGAAAAAAACTGCATGGTACTGGTATAGCAACAGACAAGTAGACAAATGGAATGGAATTGAAGACCCAGAAATGAACCCACACACCTATGGTCACTTGATCTTTGACAAGGGAACAAAAACCATCAAGTGAAAAAATGACAGCATCTTCAACAAATGATGCTGGCATAATTGGCGGTTATCATGTAGAAGAATGCGAATAGATTCATTTCTATATCCTTGTACTAAGGTCAAATCTAAGTGGATTAAAGAACTCCACATAAAACCAGAGACACTGAAACTTATAGAGGAGAAAGTAGGGAAAAGCCTCGAAGATATGGGCACAGAGGAAAAATTTCTGAATAGAACAGCAATGGCTTGTGCTGTAAGTTCGAGAATCGATAAATTGGACCTCATAAAATTGCAAAGTTTCTGCAAAGCAAAAGACACTGTCAATAAGACAAAAAGACCACCAACAGATTGGGAAAGGATCTTTACCTATCCCATATCAGATAGGGGACTAATATCTAATATATATAAAGAACTCAAGAAGGTGGACTCCAGAAAATCAAATAACCCCATTAAAAAATGGACACAATGGAGTACTACTCATCTATTAAAAAGAATTAATTTATGAAATTCCTAGGCAAATGGATGGACCTGGAGGGCATCATCCTGAGTTAGGTAACCCAATCACAAAGGAACTCATGAAATATGTACTCACTGTGAAGTGGATATTAGCCCAGAAACTTAGCATACCGGAGATATAAGATACAATTTACAAAACACATGAAACTCAAGAAGAACGAAGACCAAAGTGTGGACACTTTGCCCCTTCTTAGAATTGGGAACAAAACACCCATGGAAGGAGTTACAGAGACAAAGTTTGGAGCTGAGATGAAGGGATGAACCATCTAGAGACTGCCATATCCGGCGACCCATCCCATAATCAGCTTCCAAACCCTGACACCATTGCACACACTAGCAAGATTTTGCTGAAAGGACCCAGATATAGCTCTTTCTTGTGAGACTATGCAGAGGCCTAGCAAACACAGAAGTGGATGCTCACAGTCAGCTATTGGATGGATCACAGGGCCCCCAATGGAGGAGCTAGAGAAAGTACCCAAGGAGCTAAAGGGATCTGCAACCCTATAGGTGGAACAACAATATGAACTAACCAGTACCCCGGAGCTCTTGACTCTAGCTGCATATGTATCAAAAGATGGCCTAGTTGGCCATCACTGGAAAGAGATGCCCATTGGACTTGAAAACTTTATATGCCCCAGTACAGAGGCATGCCAGGGCCAAAAGGTGGGAGTGTGTGGGTATGGGAGAGGGGGGAGGGTATGGGGGACTTTTGGGATAGCATTAGAAATGTAAATAATGAAAATACCTAATAAAAATATATATAAAAAATGAGGCTCAGAGCTAAACAAAGAATTCTCACCTGAGGAATGGCTGAGAAGCACCTGAAAAATTGTTCAACATCGTTAATCATCAGGGAAATGAGAATCCAAACAACCCTGGGATTCCACCTCTCACCAATCAGAATGGCTAAGATCAAAAATTCAGGTGACAGCAGATGCTGGCGTGGATGTGGAGAAAGAGGAACACTCCTCCACTGTTGGTTTGTTCCAAGCTTGTACAACCACTCTGGAAATCAGTCTGGCGGTTCCTCAGAAAATTGGACATAGTACTACAGGAGGATCTCGCAATACCTTCTCTGGGTATATATCCAGAAGATATTCCAACTGGTAAGAAGGACACATGCTCCACTATGTTCATAGCAGCCTTATTTATAATATGAGAAGCTGGAAAGAACCCAGATGCCCCTCAACAGAGGAATGGATACAGAAAATGTGGTACATTTACACAATGGAGTACTACTCAGCTATTAAAAAGCATGAATTTATGTAATTCCTAGGCAAATGGATCGACCTGGAGGGCATCATCTTGGGTTAGGTAACCCAATCACAAAGGAACTCACATAATATGTACTCACTGATAAGTAGATATTAGCCCAGAAACTTAGGATACACAGATATAAGATACAATTTGCTAAACACATGAAACTCAAGAAAAAGAAAGACCAAAGTGTAGACACTTTGCCCCTTCTTAGAATTGGGAACAAAACACCCATGGAAGGAGTTACTGAGACAAAGTTTGGAGCTGAGACGAAAGGATGGACCATCTAGAGACTGCCATATCCGGAGATCCATCCCATAATCAGCTTCCAAACGCTGACACCATTGCATTCACTAAGAAGATCTTGCTAAAAGGACCCAAATATAGCTGTCTCCTGTGACACTATGCTGGGGCCTAGCAAACACAGAAGTAGATGCTCACAATCAGCTATTGGATGGATCACAGGGCCCCAAATGGAGGACCTAGAGAAAGTACCCAAGGAACTAAAGCGGTCAGCAACGCTACAGGTAGAACAACAATATGAAGTAACCAGTGCTTCCCGGATCTCGTGTCTCTAGCTGCATAAATATCAGAAGATGGCCTAGTTGGCCATCAGTGAAGAGAGGTCCATTGGTCGTGGAAACTTTATATGCCTCAGTACAGGGGAACGCCAGGGCCAAGAAATGGGAGTGGGAGGGTGGGGGAGTGGGTGGGGGAGCATGTGGGGGACTTTTGGGATAGCATTGGAAATGTAACTGAAATAAATACCTAAAAAAAAAAAAGATCAGATGATCAATTTTATTCAACCTATAATGCCTAGTGAAATAAAAGCAGCCATTAAAAGTCTCCATCCTGCTCCCCCCTCCCCCCATAAAAATCCCAGGGCCAGATGGTTTTTAGAACAGAGTTCTATCGGACTTTTGAAAAAGACTCAACACAAATACACCTCACATTAGTACATTCCACACAATAGAAACACAAGGAACATTGCCCAATTCATTTTATGAGGCCGCATTTACAGTGAAACCAAACCAAAACAAACCATTAAAACTCAACAAAGAGACTAACAGACCAGTTTCCTTTATGAATAAATTTGCAAAAAATATTCAAAAGTTTTACTAACCAAATCCAAGAACATACCAAAATGTCATCCATCATGACCAGGTAGGCTTCAACACATAGACAGATTCAGGGGTCTTTCAACATATGAAAATCAGTATATGTAATCCACCATATAAACAATCTGAAAGAAAAAAAAGTCACAGGATCATCTCATTAGATACAGAAAGAGCCCCTGACAAAATCCAACATCCCATCATGATAAAAGCCCTAGAGAGGTTACAGAATCAAAGGAATACCTAAATATAATGAAGGCAATTTACACTAAAACTATAGCTAACAGAAAATGAAAGGGATAAAAATTCAAAGCCATTCCACTAAAATCTGAAACAAGAGAAAGCTGCCTATTCTCTTCCCATCTATTATACTTGAAATTTTACCTAGAACAATAAGACATCTAAAGGAGATCAAGGAAATACAAACTGAAAAAGAAAAATCCAATTTACTATTTGCAGGTGACATGATTATATATATATAAGTGACCTTAAAAGTTCTATGGAAAACTCCTACAGCTTGATTTCAAAGTGAGCAAGATTAACTCACAAAAGTCAGTGGCCCTTCTGTGAACAAATGATAAGCTTACTGAAAATAAATTAGGAAAACATCCTTCACAGTAGCCTCAAATTAAGATGTATGGAGGTGACTCTAAGGTGAAATACTTGTATGCTAAAACTGTCCTATCTTTGAAGAAAGAAATTGAAGACAATATCAGAAGATAGGAAAATCTCCCATGTTCAAATACCATCTTACCAAAAGTAATCTATGTATTCAACATTATCTCCAACATAATTCCAACACAATTCTTTACAAAACTTGAGGGCACCATTTTCAAATATATATATATATATACATATATATATATTTATCCCCAGGACATCTAAAACAGTCCCAAACAGTAAAGGAACTGCTAGAGTTATCACCATCCTTTACTTCAAGTCTTATTACAGAGGTATAGTAATAAAAATCACATGGTATTGGTATAAAAACCAGACATATTGATCAATTGAATGAAGTTGAAGAAATAGATGTAAATCCAGAAAGCTATGGGGACACAATTTTTCATAAGGAAGACAGAAAGACACACTGGAAAAAGATAGCATCTTCAACAAATTGTGTTTATCAAAGTAGATGTCTGCATGTAGAAGAATGCAAATAATCCATATTTATTACTCTGCACAAAACTCAAGTACAAATGAGTCAAAACCTCAACATAAGACCAGGCATACTAAACCTGCTAGAAGAGACAGTAGGGAACATCCTTGAACTCATGAGCAAAGGAGACAGCTTTCTTAACCAAATGCCATTAGCATAGACACTAAGAACAACAACTAATAAGAAACTGTAAGCATCTATAAGTCAAAGGACACTATCAATCAGACAAACTGGCCGTCTGCAGAGTCGAAAAATACTTTGACCAACTGTACTGGCTAAGATCGTGGGTTGGATCACAGACAATGGAAGATTCTGTGGTTCTGGTTAGCTGAGGCTGAAGAATAAGCTGTGTTTAACAAGATACCAGAACTACTAGAGTGAAACCTTTGCATTACTGGGACTATTGATGCTGGTTAGCTGGAGCTAAGAAATTAACTGTGATTAAGAAGAGACCAGCATCATTGAGGAAACATCTTCTAGGAAGTGTTTTCTGAGAGCACAGAGGCTGTGTTCCAGAGATAGCCAAGGTTGTACCTTGTTCTGTGGCTGGACTTAGTAATGTGTAAGAGTTACCCAGGTAGTACTGGTTTTGAAGGCATGAAGGGGTCATGCAGAGCAGCTGAGGCTTGGCACTGTGAGAGGCCATTGGAAGGCCATTGGTGAAGGTGCAGCCTCAGTTGCAATTGATGGCCCAGACTGAAGGGGTCATGCAAAGGAGTTGAGGCTTGGCACAATGAAGAGAGCCTATGAGAGGCTATTGTTGAAACCAAGCTACAGTGGAAGACAGCAGCATTTTGGAAATGTCAGTACCATTAGATGACCACCATGAATAGCAGCAGCAGTGGAGTACAGGTGGCTGGAGCCTAGAAGACAGCTATGTGCTACAAAGGAAAGGGCTGTAGAAGTAACCCAAGCCCTTGGAGGAGCCCAGAAGATCATGAGTTGGATCCTAGACATTGGACAGTTGGAGTTTAATTTTTGCTTTTGATTGTGACTGTGCCCTGATATTTTTCCCTCTTGAAGGAAGAAACTATTTTAGTGGATCCCACAGTTAAGAGACTTTTAATTGTAAAAAAAACAAAAACAAACAAACAAACAAAAAAAACAACAACAACAAAAAAAAACAAAAAAAAAACCTTTGGATTTTAAAAGATATTGGATATTTTAGAAGGGTTGAACTTTTAATATGTAAAGACTGTGGGACTTTTAAAGTTGTTTAGATCTTGGGGATGAATAAGAAGCTAAGGATTGAGGATTAATAGTGATGTGTTTGTGTGTCAAGTTGACAAGTGGTCAATTGTACTTGCTAGTTTTGTGTCAACTTGACACAGGCTGGAATTGTCACAGAGAAAGGTGCTTCAGTTGGGGAAATGCCTCCACGAGATCCAGCTGTAAGGCTCTTAATTAGTGATCAACTGGGGAAGTCCCCTTGTGGATGGGACCATCTCTGGGCTGGTAGTTTTGGGTTCTATAAGAGAGCAGGCTGAGCAAGCCAGGGGAAGCAAGCCAGTAAAGAACATCCCTCCATGGCCTCCGCATCAGCTCCTGCTTTCTGACCTGCTTGAGTTCCAGCCCTGACTTCCCTTGGTGATGTACAGCAGTATGGAAGGGTAAGCTGAAAAAACCCTTTCCTCCTCAACTTGCTTCTTGGTCCTGATGTTTGTTCAGGAATAGAAACTCTGACTAAGACACCAACTTAACATCTGATAGAGGTCTAGTATACAAAATATATAAAGGACTTAAGAAACTAGATATCAAAAATCAAAATAATTCAGTTAAGATGGGGTATATATTATACAGAAAATTCTCAATACAGAAATCTCAAATTGCTTAGAAACACTTGAAATACTCAACCTCCTTAGCCATCAGTGAAATTCAAATCAAAACTACTTTGCAATTCCATTTCATACATGTCATAATAGCTAAGGTCAACAACACAAATATTGTCTCATGCTGGTCAGGATGTGGAGCAAGGGGAACATTTCTCCATTGATGATGGGAGTGCAAACTTGCATAACCATCAGGAAAATCATTATGATAGTTCCTCAGAAAACTGAGATTTGATCGACCTCAAAATCCAGCTACACTACTCTTGGTCATACTCAAACGATGTTCCATCCCACCACAAGAACACTAACCCAACTATGTTCACTGTAGCTTTATTCACATATTCAGAAACAAAACAACCTAAATGCCCTTCTACGGAAATGGATAAGAAAATGTGGTACACCTACACAATAAACTACTACTCAAATGTTAAAAACAATGACATTATGGAATTTGCAGGAAAATGGATGCACTTAAAAAAATCATCCTGAGAGAGGCAACCCAGATCCAGAAAGACCAATATAGTATGCATTCATCACTTATAAAGGAATATTAGCTTTTAAGCAAGTGGTAATCAAGCTACAACCCACAAACCCAGAAAAGTTAAGTAAAAAAGAATGCTCTGGGAGAAACATATGGTTCTCCCTGGGAAGGGGAATTAGATTTTTGGGAACTGACTGGAAGTAGGTAGGATATGGAGCAAAGGGGATCAGATTAAGTGCTGCAAACCCTCTGGGCCCCTTTGTCTGCGTGGAACGAGTCTCTAGTCGCGGGTGGACAAAGCGTAGGATGAATTGACAGACAGACACACACAGGAGAGGTTGTGTGGAATCTGAATGTATTTTTCAAATCAAACATCAGACTTTTTATGCGGAAGACAATAAGGAAGTTGGGTGACATACCCGCAAGGTACAAATGAGGTAACCGGATGCTTAATGACTCTTACACAGAACAGAGGAATGAAAATGCAAAGACTGGCAGGAACTGAGCAATAAAATAACTGAGACAAAGTCAACCCTATCTAAGGTCAGCTATAGTCGTAGAAGCCAGGTGTGAGGTCTTTACTCTCCTAGGGCAAGGGCTTTCACACCCAAGTCATGGTTCTAACTAGGGAGTTCCATTCTAGCTAACCATCTCATGAATAATGAAATACTCTAAAACCACAGCCCGATCTACTTCCTAAACCATTGTAAATTCCTGTATATGGGTGTAACTCAGCTATAGTTCTAAGTATCTATTCTGGTTTCTCCTACGGTCAGAAACTTCTTTCTTCCTTGGTGATGGTACATTCCTGTGAAGGGCAGTGACCTAACTTTCACTCAAAGTGATAGTGTAATACCAGGGGCAGTACTGAATTCCAAGCCCAAGGTCTTGCTCAAGGATGATCTAGGATTGTTGGAACACTGAGGCTTTAGCTATGTCAGAATTCAATCTTAAAAGGCACTTATAATGAGATGATACTGAAAGAGAGCACGTGGATCCATACACTAGACTAACTCGGGAATGGAGAATTAAGAGAATGCCAGACTCCAGGAGGAGAACTTCCTTGAAATTCTTTTCCTCATCAGTGACTTTTAAGCCTCTCAGCTTCTGCTGACTCCACCAGAGTGTGTGGCAGTTAAGTGTGGAGATTGAGAGTGCAGGGAGAGATAGTTGAAATTGGGAGGCACCTGGGGTTAGTATGGAAAGATAGTTCATTGCAAACTTCCCAGAATCTGAGTATGACCCTAGTGAAGATTCTTAGTAATGGAAGATACGAAATCTGAACTGGCCATATTTTGGTAGCCAGGCAAGGCTTCCAGTGGTGGACTGGTTTGCACTCTGTTAAGTTGAAAGCCAAGGGGAGTGGGGGAAGTGTCCCATGGAGATCTATAAACAACCTAGGCAGATACTATGACAGAGGGTTGCTCTTCAAAAACTGACAGTAATACTCTATTGCTGAAGACAGTATCCACATATTATTGAATGTAGAGAGGTTGAGCTTGTGCCTGGATAGAACCTATGTTCTAATCTCTTTGATGTGGGAAGTTATTCTGCAGGCTATGGAGAGAGAAACCTGGCCAACCACAAAATCCTTGACCTATGCAATCATTCTAGTCTGCAATATGTGCCAGTGCAGTTGTGGAACCAAACTTCCAGTATTGGCCAACCAGTGTCTAGTTTAACTTGAGACCTACATCTTAGAGAAAGGCTATGTCCTATACTGCCTAGATGTCCAGGAACCAGAGACTGAATAGTGTAGAGACCTAGGAGAACCAAAATGCAATTGAAAAAAAAAACCCAAAAAACAAAAAACAATGAAACGATTCCTAATGATATTCTACTATACTCATAGATGAGTGTATTGTTGAGTTCTCATCAGAGAGGTTTTCAAGCAGATGAAAGTGGTACTATAGACCCACAGCCAGAATTATGTGGAGATAATCTATATTGGAGTTCTCCATTGAGTCCCTGCACTCAGAGCTCAAGGAACCCTAGAAAGAGAAGGATGAAGTATTGTAGTAGTCATATAGGATGGAGAACACTAGAAGAACATGGCTCACTGAATTAACAAAGCAGGACATGGGTTTGCAGAGACTGAAGCAGCAAGCCTGGGGCCTGCAATGGTTGGCACCAGGTACTTTGCATATATGCTATGACTGTTAGCTTGGTGTATTTGTGAGACTCCTGACAGTGGGAACAGGTGTATCTTTGACTTTTTTGCCTGTTCTTGGTACTGTTTTCCTCCTATTTGATTGTCTAGTCCAGCCTTGCTATGAGGGCTTTCACCTTGTCTTACTTTATCTTGTTTTGTAGTGTTTGTTTGTTGTCTCTTGGAGACTTGCTCCTTTCTGAATGGGAACAGAGTGGAGCAGATCTGGAGGAGCGGTCAGAAGGAGTGGGAGGAGTGGCGGGAGGGGAAACTGTGGATAGGATGAGGGTAGAATCTATTTTTATTTTAAAAAGTGAAAGAAAAATAAATTCTGTTGAACAAAAAGTTTCATAATAAAAATACATTTCTCCCTCTTTATATTGTCTCTAAAAGAAACCTTCAATTATTTATGCTGGTGGCACTTGGTCAGAAAAAGAAAATTAAAGTTAGTATTTCATGGACCTGTGGCTCATCTTCTGTTTTTCTTCCTCTTTCATTTCCTCCCCCAACCCCTTTAGTCTTTAGTTTCAAACTTCTCCATAACAAATATTTTGCCAGAGGACCACTAAGCGGGCATATCTTAATGATTAATATTGAAATTCATGTTTTTCTCCAGCTTCTGAAGGGAGCAGTGGAAGACCCAAACAGAAGTGAATGGGAATAATAGCATTTATTAATCAAGTCTTATATAATGGAAGCTTAGTTGTATTCATAATGCAATGATGTGGGAACAGGAAATTAACTCGTAATACTGAGCTGGAAAATACTGAAGTATTTTGTCTTGCAGTTCTTAAATAGACTCCTGTCTTTGGCTTTTTTTTCCATCCCTGAAAACATAATTATTTTGGGGGTATTTTTAAAAGTTTTGAATATATAACATGCATTTTATATAAATACATTGCCTTTAAGGACATCAGGTCAACCTAAAATAGATAAAGTTTTCTATGGATTTCTTTTTTTATTGCATTCATATAAAAGAAAGTAATTATATTATGGTATTTCATGTCTTCCTAAAATTAATTTCAAATTCACAGATTTGGAGTAGGCAAATCAAGTCATTTTGATTACTGACAGACATTCAAAATCATAACTTTTATTCCAGAGGGAAAATAAGAATTGGGGATACTGCAAGAAAACATAATTTTATGTTAACACAAGACTCTCATTTAATTTTCTTCTCTGTAGAGAGAACATTTCTTTCTGTTTTCCATCCCTCTTGCTATTCTTCCCTCCTTCCATTTTTCAAATCTCTATTTGAAAGGAAAACATAGCCTTTGTGAAGGACTTAGAGTGAGACAACAGTACTAAGTGAAACATCAAAATTCTGAATAACCACCATATTTTATTCCATTTTGAACTTGGTGAACTCATTTACAACCTGAAAGGTTTGAGAAATGTTAAGAAGTTCACAGGCAAATAGAACAATGAAATAGCATTGCTTTAAAAATGACAGCAGCTAAGAGCTCCTGAAAGCCTAGAGTAGCTTCTTAGAGTTGTTTGAAGATAACATTCTCAAACATTTCTACAGAAAAAATGAACTTGGTGAGACTTAAAGTAAAATAAGGAGGACAACATAAATGGGGGAGGGGGGTTGGAAAGGCAGAACTAGTAAGTTTCTGTGAGAAAAATCTAGACCCATAAATTTCATTCGATTCATGTTTTGAGTATGGATTCCTCTTTAGAAATGTTTGTTGACAATCACTAATTTAACTTCCTAATAACTTTTGTTTGTTCCCTAAAATTCAGGACAGACAAACACAAAATCTTTGTCATTCTCCTAGAAATAAGTTAATGAAATGGGCAAATAACCTGTACATTGAGGAAGAAGTATGAAAGATCCTGTCCCCTCACCCTGTCATTTCCCATGGTTCTGTGGGACTCTACTTGCTCCAGGTCTTCCTTGCCATTATTTTGTTGGAGTTTCTCTTTGTTTTCTGCCTGAATCATTGTAGTTTCTTTCTAGAACACTGCATAACTTTAGTTTTTCCATTGCACTCTGTCACATGATCACCAATATTTTGCTGGAGTAAACTCTTCAAATTCCCTCTGGTAGTTGCTTTTGTTCCTCACCCATTTATACTTTTATATTAAAGTATTTACAATATAACCCTGCCCCTCAAATGATCTTTCACATATACCATGTTCTTTGTACTTAGAATTTTCTTCTCTCAGTTTCTCTTACTAAACTCTCACCTATTCTACCTGACCCAGCCAAGTGTCCTTGCTTCTCACAACTTTCTCCAGCCAGTCCTATACTTCTTTGCCATATAATTGTGCTTTTAGCTGTGTGTTATACTACATAAAATAGTAATTGTAGTGTTTATTTGCATGTCTGTCTTTCTTCTAAAACTGTGTGGAATCTAAGCCTTTTCATTACATACACACACCTGTTGGATGCTCCCAAATGCTACATACATGAATGAATGAATTGATAAATCAAAGTTCTAACAATGATGTCTAGACAGAGATATTTATACATTTGTCCAGAGATGTCCATACATCCTATGACTTGTGGCAGATCCAGAAATAGATTCTTCTGCAACCCTTCCTTTCTGTTCCCTGGGGTTCCAGACTGTGAGTTTCTGTTTAACTGACTGAAAATAGAGAACAATTTTGTGTTTTTCTTTTAAAAATAATATTGCATAAGATAATACCCACCATATTACAGTGTCTGGATTTTAGAAGTAAAATTAGTGCTTGATACTTTCCTGACATTTGGAGGAAGGATTATTTCATCCTAGGCACAATATTCTTAGATAAACTCTACAGTCCTTATATTTAGATGGAAGAACTTAACAAAAAAATGTCTTAAGTAACTAAAAAACAACAAAAATGGTATCAGCCATTGATTGGCCTCCTCTTCATCCTACTCCTTCTTTTTCTCCTTTCCTCCTCCTCATTTTCTTCCTCCTCCTTTTCCTCCTCATTTTCCTCCTCCTTCTCCTCTTCCTCCTTTTCCTCCTCCTTCAGCTGTTCACTTATTTATCTATGTTTTCCTGCCTGTATTAAAGACTTTAAATATCTTCATGACTATTTAACTAAGATGAGCTTTCAAGGACAGGAACACACACACACACACCCCACACACACATACAAACACACTTTATAGTGTTATATAAACATACTATAGAGTCACTAAATATCCTTATAAAATTATGATACTACAATTCTATAACAAAACTTTGATTGAAGACATCTATTTTTAAGTTATAATAAAATCTGGGTTTCATTATTTCATTTTCATACATATATGTCACTACCTCCTCTTTTAAGAATTGATAAATTGAGAAGTGGTTGGCAGCAGAATCTATTCCTCGACCTATCCTGACTCACAAGTTGTTTCTGGACAAATCTCTAAATAACTAGGTCTAGGCATCATCATTAGAACATTGATTTATCAATTCAAATCTGTGATAGATCTTCTTATCTTTCAACTTGCCAGGATCTAGACTCACCAGGGACACAATTTCTGGCTGTGCCTATGAGACAATCTTGACTATAGGGCACATGTCTACTGTGGGTATTACCATTCTCCAACTGGGATACTGGACAGCATAGATGGAGAAAGGCAACTGAGCAGAAACATGCATTCAACTTTCTCTGATTCTTAACTGTGAAGGTGATGTAACCAGCTGTCTCGGGCTCCTTTCTGCTGCTTGATTATCTCATCATGGTGACTGAAACCTCTAATTGTGAGTCAAAGTAACCCTTTTCTCCTGGAAGTTGCTTTTGTCAGAGTATTTTATCATAGCAAATAGGAAAAGCAACTAAGGCATCCCCTCCGACAATCTTTTTGCACATCAAGTGATCTCTCTGGCTGGTTTCTTTTCTTTCTGAAATGTAGTTTCCCCTTGAGAAGCCTAGTCCCCCTTTTCTCAAATATGTTCTAGACTTTCAACAGAAAAACTCAAGAAATATTGTCACGTAATTATCACTGTTCCACAGAACAAAGATTGCAAGGAATCTAAACCAAATATCCTTTTATGAACAGTATGAACAGAAATCTTAACATAATCCTCTTATTGGCTGGTTTTACCTTAATTTGACACAAGTTAGGCTGATTTGGTAAGAAGGAATGTCAATTGAAAAATGCTTCCAAAAGATAGTAATAGCTTATAGTTATTTTCTTAAATAGCAATTGATTTGGGAAGGCCCAACTCACTGTAGGTGGTGATATCCCTGAGCATGTTCTTCCAAGATGTAGAATAAAGCAGGTTCAGCAAGCGAAGAGGAGCAAGCCTGCAAGCAGTGTTCTTCCATTGTCTCTGCTTCAGTTCCTGTCCAAAAGTTCCTGCCTTGTGTTCATACCCTGCCATCCTACAATGATGCTCTATGATGTGGAAATATTCAATGAACTAAACCCTTTACTCCACAAGTTGAATTGGGAATGGTGTTTTATCACAGCAACAGGAACTCTAACCAGAAGACCTCCAAAGATGTAAACAGTCATACAAAATCTCAGGAATCATTAGTAATGCATATATCTTATAAACTGAATTTTCATTTGTCTCAAAGGTAAAAAAAAAATAGTTTAGTTCAATTATTTTTTTAAATCATGTTTTAGCTTCAATATAAATTTTCACAGAGATAGCTCAGATATTAGATTCTATAGCACTTAGCAAAATGCCCTGTGTCCAATATCTTAGATTACATCTACCATTGGCTTGTATGGCAGCTTTCCTCTTGCTTTGTAAAGTCTCCTTACATTCATTGTTCTTTACATTATCTCTTCTTCTGCCTTCACACTCACAGCCTGAAGCTTTCCACATTAACAAAGCTTCCAGGAACAGGCTTCAGTTGTCAACTTTAAGTGCCTATTATAAAAGAAGAGTTTCTTTCTGAAAATGATCTGCATACAATTCTCTGTTCTGTTAAATGTCCTCACACAGACTGCAAATGCTTACCTAAAGGGGAAGGCTGACCATTGATGCCATGGCTCACTGTAACAAAATTACTCTGAATTGAATAGTTGATGGTGCAGGGGGTTGTGGAAGAAAGAAGGACCTGGGCATTTAGAAGTCATGGCTATAAAAAGATAAGCAGGAGACGGCTTTCTAGATGAAATTTCTAGGGTGACTCCATCTGAGAGTTTCAAGAATGGAAGGATGATGGTCGTGACAGACCTTATGAAAAGTTGTGCATACAGCTAGATTACCCATGAAATTTGTACACATCTATCAGGTTAGAGGAGGACATGAGGAGGTGTTGATGCTATGTTCAGCAATACAACAAATGTCATAAGGGAAGGTTAGCAAATTTGAGGGCTGAGGAGGGGCATACTAAACGTTAGCATAGTATACTAAGACTTGAAATTTAAAACAAACAAAAATAAGAAACAAAGAAAACTGATCTGGCAGTTCTCCATAAAAACAAGAAAGTAACAACTTCTATACACATATGTATATGTAAGTCCATGTGTATGTTCATGTGTATGTATATGGTGCACATGTTTGTACATGTCTAGGGCAGAGGAAAACCTCTAGTGTCATTCATTCATCAGGCATTTTTTGACTTTTTCTCTGCCTTGAGACAAAGTTTCTCACTGACCCACAACTGGTCAGGTAGGTTAGCTTGTTTGGCCAGTGAGTTTCAAAAGTCTTCCTGTTCTCTGTTTCCTCAGAGAAGGGGTTATAAGCATGTGTCACCAGAAGTGGCTTTTTACTTAGGTTCTGAACTCAAGTCCTAGTGCCTGCAAAGTCCAACACCAATTTCCTCCCTTTTGCTATTTGTGCACACACTGATTATGTCACCAGGAAATCACTTAGGGTTATGTGGTAGGCAAAATTACTTTATTGCTAAAAAGTAATTTTAAATATATCATCTTATAAGAACTTAAGCAACAAAGGCAGAAAATCATCTGCTTCTTTTTCCTTTTTGGTATTCTCATTCCTACTTTAGGAAGAAACAAGAAACATAAAAATGTTGAAAAATAATATGTATTTTTTTGAAAGATTGTAAGAATTATCGACAGTAGAAAACTATAAGAAAAGAGTGGCTTCCAGACATAGTAGAGTAACTATACATATGAACTCAAGGTGCTTGTGGCAGCATGCACATGCACATGAATTATGTAAGCTCAAGATAGACCAAATTCTAGCATTTCCTAGATAAGGAGCTATTGACAACTAATAGCTGCTGGTTGAGTAAGAGAGATAGAGTCAGTTTTCTTTAAAAGTGTGTGTCATCTGGATCATTGTGGGGAGCCGCCCTCACATTCGCTGTTACAAGATGGCGCTGACATCCTGTGTTCTAATTGGTAAACAAATAATCTGCGCATGTGCCAAGGGTAGTTCTCCACTCCATGTGCTCTGCCTTCCCTGTGACGACAACTTGGCTGATGGGCTGCAGCCAATCAGGGAGTGATACGTCCTAGGCGGAGGATAATTCTCCTTAAAAAGGGACGGGGTTTCGCCATTCTCTCTCTTGCTCCTGAAGATGTAAGCAATAAAGCTCTTGCTCTCTTGCTCTCTTGCTCCTGAAGATGTAAGCAATAAAGCTTTTGCCGCAGAAGATTCCGGTTTGTTGCGTCTTTCCTGGCCGGTCGCGAGAATGCGTGTAAGAGATCATGTTCAAGTGGATGGCCATTTATCCAATAGTATACAAACAGTACAAATTGGAATCCATGGGTTTTGTTTTGTTTGTAAAAAGACATCTGAGTTGGGTAGGTTGAGGAGGGGTAGGAGAACTTTGGAAAGGGCGTTGACTATGCTCAAACTGCAGTCTACAAAATTCTCAAAAGTACCAGCTAAAAAATGAGAAGAGAAAAAAGGAAAGTTGATGAGATTGTGAAATAACTATCGATTAATTCATTTTCCTATATAAAATCAAGTCAATATATAAGATGAAGTATACAATCAAATAAAAATAATTTTGAAAGTGTGGATGAAATTAGGCTGTGTTTCAGTTTACTGAATATTTGTGGAGTTATTAAACATAATCTCTTTTTTAAGTTTAAAACTATACATTTCTATTTTCTAGAAACTTCAGTAAAATAATGAACCATCATTTTAAATTTCTTTAAATACAGAGAAGTCATTCTAAAATTGGTCAATCATGGCATAGTGGATACTGTTAATTCACTATTCAAGTCAATAACAACTTCACTTTGGCATGCATTACTATTCATTTAAAATATTTTGATTAAAATTACTTAAAGGATTTCTTTCATTACCCAATGTTTCTATATATTTAATGAGAAGCAATGCATTACTTAAGCATTACTCTGGTACCATATGAGAAAGAATCATTTTGCTTTCAGACAGAAACCACTCTACACACATTCAAATGTTAGCGAACATGCCTATGTAAGTTTTATTGAAGAGCAAAGAAATTACAGATAGTTTTAGATTCTTTTGTCATATTAGTACAATTTAGTCCACTTATGAGAATAAAGAGTGGAGGGCTGGAAGGTGTTATGCTCAGCTGGACACAGGAGAAGTTGAGAGCTGCATTAAATTATGTGCTATAAAATAGAGAAATTTTGTGCAAGAGAATGGCTCAATGTGCCTGACTGAGCTTTGCCTGGGAAGGTTTTTATCAAAAGAAGTAACATCATATGCTGGTAGAAATTATAGCAGAATGCCACATTTACTTTATAATGTCTCCAGATGCTAGAAACAGAATGATACAGCAAGACAAAACCATCCATTGCTATAATTATTTTAATCTTTGCTGTGTTGTTATAAAGGATTTCATTTTTGTAAAATTTCTTTTGCATTTTAAAGTGCTCTTCCAGCTAGAGTTTAAGGTTTCTCCTAAATTGTTCTGCATTCTTTGCAGACAGCATTCACTTGAGCCCTGCCTGGACAAGACTGCATTTAGCAGCCCTGTTATTCTTTGAAGTTAAGAAAAAGTGACAGGGGTGTGCGGGAGTGCTTTGGGAATGAGAGGACTTTACATTCTTAAGTACCTTTTATGGAATTTCTATAATTTTCTATAGCACAATTCATTTTAATACTTCAAAAGAGATGAATAACAGATTCTATCAATTTTTTAGATCCAAACATTAAATCACCTCAGATTCTAGCGTCATTCATGTCAGTGACTACAAGAACTGTAAGCATAATTTTCAAACTTCTAAATCTTACTAGGAAAAAAAATCCTGCTTCTTTGATGAACTCAGCCATCATTTTTATAAAGATCACTCTGGTTTCAATTCACACTTGAGAGTGCTGAGTAACATAATCAGGCACAAAACCCCACTAAGAGCAGGGATTCCTTGGAGGGATGCAACAAGTACACATCACACTTGGGAAAAGTTTAAGACAGTAAGCTATAGACACATTCTCAAGAGAAATGTAATAGATCAATTTACATATCAATGAAAAGATGAGTTACAGATCTTCAGCTAAGAGTGTTCATTCTGTCTGTATGGCACTCAGATGGGATTTCTGCTACGGAGTCCAAAAGCTGTGGCTTCACTAGCAGGTGAAGCCGTATTTCCTATAATACCTATGGTAGATTATCTGAATGTGTTTTCATCTTTATTTAGGGGTTAAATTTATTTGATGGGAAATAGACATGATTTTGTAATATTTATGAGGCTTATATAAAATGGAGGAGCGACTAAGCTCATGATAATGCCCACCCAGAAATAGTGTCAATAAAGTGATGAAAAACTTTAGTGACTAATATTTTCCTCGAGTAAACTTTATTTACATAATGGACCTAAACACTATAAATAACACAAATTCTATAATATTTATCTGGTAGTACAACTGAAAGAATCATATCTAGAAATCTCTTTACCATTAAACAATATCAAAGAATTATTTATTGAACCATTAATCTTTATTCATCAAATACAGTTGAAAACCAGAGACATGAAGGGAACATCTGGGATAGAATAAAATTATTTTGGTAATAAAATGTATGAATTACCAGTGTCTCGTAGGACCATCAGTATATTTTGGTCCTAACCATAGCTTCATAGATGACAAGGCCCAAGTTGAACGATCTTTTGCATCAACAGAGGAAGATAAAGCCACTTTATTACATGTAAAACCCTTAAAGAAAGTACAAAACACATGAAGACAGATTCAATACTTTTACTACCTGTTTAGCCCTGTGGGTGACTAACTTGAGCAATCAGTCATACAAACTGCAAGTAGCTATGAGCATTCTAGGAGAAAGACTGTATTGAACCCCTCAGCACTCAGATGTCATTTCCTGCAACCTACTCCCCTGACTATTAAAGACCTAAGGGAATGATGCCAGAGTAGAGTGATAGAAAACTAGAAAGTGACAGTGGAGGTCAAGAAATAAGCCTGAAGAACAAGGACATGGAGCTGGCTGCAGAGAAGAGAACATCCCTGGCTCAGATGATGCTTTCTCTAATCTTCCCTCTAATGGCAATCAAACATCATTTTCCACTGGGGAGGGCAGGCCAGAGAAAAATTTCCTCCCTGCTCTTATTAGATTGTGATCCTTTCTTCTCCCTGGGGTTGTTTGCCACAATGCCATTAGGACAAAGGGAACAGAGTACAAAAACAGGGTTTCAGATGGCCCATGACTACAAAGACTTATCTCCAGGATCAGACTTGGGGACACAGATTAGTTTTCCTCAGGATGATTCAAAGGGTATATAGTTATGGGGAAGAGGGTATGAATAATCAGGGTGGGCAAAGCTCATTGGCTGAAGGCTAAGATTCTGAGATGCCTCATTAGCATGGGGAGGCATTCCAGGAATCTCAGGCGCTTGCTGAGGAGATTTTCATCAGGAGAAAAGAAGGAAACCTGTAATCCCACCATGTCTATATGACATTTCACAGGTAGCGGGAATAGAGATTTCAAGCTCTCCAGACAAGGTCAAAGAAGGAAAAGCCATGCTGGTAAAGAGAGAATACCGTTTTGCACCAAACTCAGGGCTTTCTGATAATGTCAAACTTTGACTTTAGTTAGCAGGGGGATATTAGCTCCTTTCCAGTTTTTGCTGGTGTGAAACTCAACATACCCTCTCTGTATTGAAGTGGTTAATGCTTTAACACTAATTGGTTTCATTTTCTCATTACTAATCATCTCCTAACTGTGTGTTCAACATAACAGCAGCTCCAGCTTCATTTATGGCTCTTATATAGAATAAGGAAGAGAAACAATTTAATATGTAGTCTGAACATGGCTCCCAAGGGGATTGTGTAAGCAGAGCCTAGGTTTTATTGAAGGTGTCCTAGGGTATCAGGATTCTCTGTGGAAGAGAAGAACACATGTGAGTTGACCTTGGTTAAATATTAGCAACTTAGCCTTGGAATCTAAAGATAACTTTCTGTTCTGCAAGATCTCACACAGCTCAACTTCCACTCTGAGGCAGAAAAAAAGTTGTCTGAGCATTATGACTTTTGTCCTCTTGTCTTCCCAGGAAGGCTGAAGTGGTTCACTGGAGCTGCCTTGACTTTGAGGAGAGATGTCTTTAAAAAAAGGTCAGAACACCCAAGAGTCTGTCTTCATAGACACTTCAGAATAGGCACCTGTTCAGCTCTCATCTTTGTGGAGAGATTACGGGAACAAATTACTTTGGCCATAGTAAAGGATTTTTACTCATTTAAAGCATCTATTTCTTTATTATCAATTGCCATGGAACAAAATATAATCAATGTAAGTGTGACAGGAAGCTTGAAGTCCACTTGATTGCAATCTGTGCTTCATTTTCATAATTACATCTACATTTGTTCACCTTCAATGGCTTTCTAATCAACCCCCTTCGCCCCTCAAATGAAGGTTCAGCTATTGCTTCTGATCTAACCTCCATGGAAAAAAGGCAGGCAGGAGGCAGATTCATCAGAAGTGGCAGTGAACGCTGAGTCGCCTGTTTTCTGGTTCAATGTTTCGAGAGTTTTGGGGTTAGGGAGAGGACTTAAAGGATCATAAGAGGTTAATGAACAAATGGATTAAGGATGTAAGGACTATGGGGACCAATTCTATCAGTAGACAGTTGAGATGACTTTATATAATAAAGTCACAGAGTTCATATGGTGAGTAGGCTGGGATGTGTTTCCAAAGACCCTATAATATCATACCAAGGCAAATGATTTGTAGTGTCTGGAAAAACATGTGTCTATGAATGAGTCTATTTTCATTCTAGTTCTTATAAACTAGAGATGGTAGTATTGTTTTGTGGGTCCAGGATGATTAAAGCTTTGCTAAAAATGTACATTCACAGAGTCCAGAATAAACACAGCTGTATCACATAGGATGACTTGTTAAACTTAACACCCAGCTACAGTAGTACCACTTCTGGTACAGAAGTCATACTTCTGGCTGATAAAATGGATTTAATAACAACATGAATTCCCCAACACTCATATTTATGGCTCTTTTACAAAAGCTCATCTTAGTATCGACCTTGTGCTGAAAAGCAGATTTGTCAGAAAACAAGTCACAAACTAAATTACTTATTTCACAGCATACTAATGTTGTTTAATAAAAAACATTTATTTAAGTTAATTTAGTAGTTCCAAACAAAGTAAATCACATTTATTATGGAAAGTGGAACCTATAACCTTCACATATTTATTCTTGCCTAAGCAATGGAGAGTGAGAGTTCTCCACAGTGATTTTTGTAATGCAATAAGTTCTAATAGAAGCATTGGTTTAATGGCTTCCATTTTATGTAACATGTTGAAACATTTGAGGAATATAGCTTTCAAGAGATCAGAATTCCACTAAAATTCTAACCAGCCCACACAGACTTAATAAAATTATTTTCTTTCTTTGGAGAAGAATCCTTTGTTGTTCATTGAACGCCTACTTACCCTTGGTTTCTTTTATTAGCCAAGAACAATTTGCGCTTTTATAGCCTGAAGAATTATCTGCTTTCGCTGTTCTGGTTGTTATGCACCTCACTGTGGCTCACAGGAAAATGTGTTGAATTACTAACCGCATATCTAAAATGTGATCTTATTTGAAAATAGAGTCTTTATGGATCCAGTCTATTTGAGATGAGGTTATTAGTATGGGTCTTACCTGATATTATTACTGTCCTGGTATAAAGGGGAAATGTGAGTTCAAACACAAATGTGCCATGGAGATGATGAGACACACATGTGAAGATGGAGGGTGGGAATGATGCTCCTACAAATGAGTGGATGGCAGGCAACCAGATTATAGAAAGATAGGAGAAAGGAATCATTTTGGGCAAGGAGGAAGAACGGGGTTTTTTGTTTGTGTGGTTTGATTCGGTTTTGGTTTTTTACTGTGCCTTGATTTTGATTTATTATCATTATCTCCTCTGTAGGCCAATCAATTTATAGAACCTTGTTAGGGAAGTCCCAGAAAATGGATACTTATGTGTTTATAAAAACATAAAGAGAGAGGGGATATATGTTGTGGAGGTGTGGGGGAAGGGGGTGCCTTGGTGGGCCCATGCAGATGCATCCCTTCTGTCTGAGGGACCAGTCACAAGACAGTATAGTATAGAAGAGAGTTTATTCAGGGCATGGGAAGGGGAGTTAAGATTGTATTAGAGGGAGAGAGAGAGAGAGAGAGACACAGAGAGAGAGAGAGAGAGAGAGAGAGAGAGAGGAGGTCAGCCCTGAGCACAAGGAGAGAGATCTGGGAGCAGAATGGAATGAGGAGAGAGCGGGGAGGGGGCAAAGGACAGAGAGGGAGCAGGAAGGCAAGAGCAACAGAGAAAGGGGGGGGGGCTAATAGCCCTTTTTATAGTGAGTCAGGCATAACTGGCTGTTGCCAGGTAATTGTGGGGTGGAGCTTAAACAAAATGCTAACAAATACTAATCTCAATGTGGGTGAGATTTTGATTAATTTGAAGAATGTCTCAAAATCCTAGCAAAATCCCACCACAAGGTGTTTAACTTCTCAAGAGGAATCTAAGTGAAATAGACAGCTGGGAATTGCCATCTTGGCTCCTTCTGCCTTCCTGACAATTTCCTCTAAAGAACTTCACATAGGAAAACCAGTGGATTGCCTAAGCTAAACTTTAAACGGTCTTAAAACAGCAGATATTTTAGTCGAATGACTCATGAGACTTTGTACTATAGACTGAAGAACATAAGTACTACTAATAAGATATGTACTGCACTTCAAAGAATTAAGTTTGTACTCTCAAAAGCAATCAGGGAAGAGATAATCAGTTTCATCTTAGCATCACTAAAAAGATTTATATCTTACATACATAATGATTTTTATTATTAGGCAAAAGTAATTCTAAAGAACTAAATAAGGGACCTCCAGCTATGTTGATAGCTATAATTTAACATTTAATACATATTAATGTAAGAGAATAATTTAATAGCAGGTTAATTATGTAAAGTTGCTGTTTAATTGAATAAGAGGCAGAACCATAAGGGTTCATTAGGGACTTCTAGTTATCTTCATTTATATGAGAGACTATTAGTGCTAAGTAAGGTATCACTGGTTATACAGGATGCCAATGTTAAACTAGATTGTACTTGTCTTTTGATTTGAGAAATAAAATATGAGCACCATCTATTCATTTTAGATGCCTTTTTGGGGTGCAATTTCTTTTAGCTAATTCTCCTTGTTCATACTTTTGCCCCCTTTCTTCCTTCCCACCCCATGGATAAAGGACAAGAAAGTAATTTTCTTTTTTCTTTTTTTTTTTTTAAAGAACACAGGGGACTATCAGTTCCAAGCAGGGAAGAAACTAGAACATAGAAACCCCCTAGCACAGGTGGAGATATAGGCAATTGTGAGCCACCTGACATGGGTGCTGGGAACTGAACTCAGGTCCTCTGGAAGAACAGCAGGTACATGTAAGTGCTGTGCCATCTCTCCAGTCCCTTTTTCTTTTATTTACAGTTTGCATTTATTATAGGGCTGGAGAGATGGCTTGGCACTTAAGAGGACTTACTACTGTTGTAAAGGACCTGGATTTGGTTCCCAGGAACCACACACTGGCTCGAACCATCCATAACTCCAGTTCCAGGGGATTAAATGCTACCTCTTCTGACCTTCACAAGCACCAGGTATGCACCCAATGTGTATCCAGAGATGTGGGCAAAACATGCACACAAGTAAAATAAAATAAATAAATCCAAAAATTGTTAATGTTTTCAAAATTGTTCTTTGTCCCAAACCAGGTGTAACATTCCAGAATAGCATGGATCACAGGGACTGAACTGAAAATAAAATGTAGCTGCCCTTCAGCTGTTGGATGTTTCAGTGAGTTTGCAGTGTGTGGTGAACCCTGGAACATACGATGTATCCATTACATGTTTCCTGACAAAAGGGCAATGCAGGACTAACCACACTAATACCTTTCTGACATGAGTTATGTCTTTCCTATCTTTGTCTTTGCAAATTCTCTTTCCTGTTCTATTCCCATCTTTCATTGCCAGGAGTCTGCCCATACACTAGTTCTCTCTCAAAGACATCCAAAGGAGTGGAGTATCACACATACTTTCACTGGGTACAGCCACCTGTCTCAATCAACTCCATAGTGTTCATGAATGCTTGCATACATACACATATACCTACACATCCTCAAAAAACAAAACATATATACATTTGGAAGGATGGATGGAGCTGAGTCCTCCATGACTACCTCCTATTTCTCTGGCCTTTTTATAGACAAAAGTTCTTAGAAAATTAATTCATAGATAAAATGGTACACAAAGGGGAATTACAAAAGGATGTTGGTATTAAGTTCAAAGCAGTGTACTGTTCAGTAATCCCATAAATTCAAAGCAACGTGGCCTTGCCTTATCATAGTGTACACCTATGGCTTCACAAATTTGTTCCAAGTGTATTGTCTTTTTATGAAAGCTCACTGTTTCTTTTTACTTCCTAAAATAAGCTTATGGCCAAGAGCAAGGGACAAGAACAAACCCCCATCTATGCCCTTGAATTTCGAATCCCCCCAAGCCTTTGTGTTCTTTGGGATCTTCTCTGTTTAACCCTGGATGTTCTAGAACTCTTTCTATGTAGACCAGGTTGGTCTCAAACTCCCAGAGACCCACATGCCTCTGCGTCCCTGGTGATGTGTGCACCACAACCACCCAGCCACTTTTCTTTTATTTACTCTTCCCCAAATTCTCTTTTCTTTCTGCCTCCTGTTGATCTAATCCATAGTCCGATTATTCAACCATAGTTTTCCTTTCAGTCTTCTCTAGAGTATTGGATGGTTTCTGCTTTTTCCTCTAACATTCAAGAGTGTGCGGTTTTGTGTGTGTGCGTGTGCGCATATACATGTGCGTTCTTAATAATTTAACTCATTTAAGGTATATATCCCCTCAGGTCTCATTTTCATGATATTTTATAGTGTTTTTTAAACATAAAATAATACATGACAAAAATACCAATTTGCTTGAATTTTGCACAATTATCCCATATATGCTTAATGACTAGAACATGTTATATTGTTATGCTGTATAAAATAAGTTATACAGATATAAACTGTGCCAAACATTGCAAAACAAATAGTCCATGTTTAGTTTGGTCGTGCTGTGATATAAACATTAACAAGCTCACATATGGTGTGGTAATTCTGAGACCCTGTTTGCTCATCCTGTGTTATTATTGTTACTTTTTTTTTCAAAAATTTTGCATAGAGATTTTTTTTAACCTTGTGACAAAATTTAAAATCAAGTCCCTCAAGTCACAGCACATGCACGTGCAGAATTATGAGCTATTTGTTCTTAATGTTTTCCACAGTTGATGGGCTAACATAAGATGATGCTTGAGAGGGAGGGCTATGCCACAACCAGGCAGTAAGGACCACCTGCCTCCAGATGAGCAAGAGAACAACTAGAACAGAGGTAAGTAGGAGATATTCACACAAGAATAAATGAGCCGCCCTTCTGTCATGGAGTATTAAGAACACTGAAGAGCCTCAGCAGCAGCGGTCGCCATCTTGGTTCCGGGACTCAGCAGAATTTAGGAAATTAGTCTGAACAGGTTAGAGGGTGCGCCAGAGAACCGGACAGCTTCTGGGATGGGCGGAAGCACAGAGCCGCTGAGGCAGCACTCTTGGCGGGCCGCAGACAGCCGGCCACCTTCCGGACCAGAGGACAGGTGTCCGCCTGGCTTGGGAGGCGGCCTCAGCCTCAGCAGCAGCGGTCGCCATCTGGGTTCCGGGACTCCGCGGGACCTAGGAAATTAGTCTGAACAGGTTAGAGGGTGCGCCAGAGAACCGGACAGCTTCTGGGGCGGGCAGAAGCACAGAGCCACTGAGGCAGCAGCCTGGGCGGGCCGCAGACAACCGGCCACCATCCGGACCAGAGGACAGGTGTCCGCCTGGCTTGGGAGGCGGCCTCAGCCTCAGCAACAGCGGTCACCATCTTGGTTCTGGGACTCAGCAGAACTTAGGAAATTAGTCTGAACAGGTTAGAGGGTGCGCCAGAGAACCGGACAGCTTCTGGGACAGGCAGAAGCACAGAGCCGCTGAGGCAGCACTCTTGGCGGGCCGCAGACAGCCGGCCACCGTCCGGACCAGAGGACAGGTGTCCGCCTGGCTCAGGAGACGGCCTCAGCCTCAGGAGCAGCGGTCACCATCTTGGTTCCAGGACTCCCTGGAACTTAGGATTTTAGTCTGCACAGGTGAGAGTCTGCACCACAGAAGCTGACAGCTTCTGGGAACTGCCAAAGCAACACAGCTTCTGAGAGAGGCCCTGTTTTGGGCCTTCTTCTTCGACCAGGAGGAGGTCCAAAAACAAGATATCTGCACACCTTCCCTGTAAGAGAGCTTGCCAGCAGAGAGTGCTCTGAGCACTGAAACTCAGAGGAGAGAATCTGTCTCCCAGGTCTGCTGACAGACGGTAACAGAATCACCAGAAGAACAATCTCTAAACAGAGTCAACTATACCTACTAATTCCAGAGATTACCAGATGGCGAAAGGTAAACGTAGGAATCCTACTAACAGGAACCAAGACCACTCACCATCATCAGAACCCAGCACTCCCACTTCGCCCAGTCCAGGGCACCCCAACACACCCGAAAACCTAGACCTAGATTTAAAAGCATATCTCATGATGATGGTAGAGGACATCAAGAAGGACTTTAATAAATCACTTAAAGAAATACAGGAGAACACTGCTAAAGAGTTACAAGTCCTTAAAGAAAAACAGGAAAACACAATCAAACAGGTAGAAGTCCTTACAGAAAAAGAGGAAAAAATATACAAACAGGTGATGGAAATGAACAAAACCATACTAGACCTAAAAAGGGAGGTAGAAACAATAAAGAAAACTCAAAGTGAGGCAACACTGGAGATAGAAACCCTAGGAAAGAAATCTGGAACCATAGATTTGAGCATCAGCAACAGAATACAAGAGATGGAAGAGAGAATCTCAGGTGCAGAAGATTCCATAGAGAACATCGGCACAACAATCAAAGAAAATGGAAAATGCAAAAAGATCCTAACTCAAAATATCCAGGAAATCCAGGACACAATGAGAAGACCAAACCTACGGATAATAGGAGTGGATGAGAATGAAGATTTTCAACTCAAAGGACCAGCAAACATCTTCAACAAAATTATTGAAGAAAACGTCCCAAATATAAAGAAAGAGATACCTATGAACATACAAGAAGCCTACAGAACTCCAAATAGACTGGACCAGAAAAGAAATTCCTCCCGACACATAATAATCAGAACAACAAATGCACTAAATAAAGATAGAATACTAAAAGTGGTAAGGGAAAAAGGTCAAGTAACATACAAAGGCAAGCCTATCAGAATTACACCAGATTTTTCACCAGAGACTATGAAAGCCAGAAGAGCCTGGACAGATGTTATACAGACACTAAGAGAACACAAATTCCAGCCCAGGCTACTATACCCAGCCAAACTCTCAATTACCATAGATGGAGAAACCAAAGTATTCCACGACAAAACCAAATTCACACATTATCTCTCCACGAATCCTGCCCTTCAAAGGATAATAACAGAAAAAAATCCAATACAAGAACGAGAACAATGCCCTAGAAAAAACAAGAAGGTAATCCCTCAACAAACCTAAAAGAAGACAGCCACAAGAACAGAATGCCAACTTTAACAACAAAAATAACAGGAAGCAACAATTACTTTTCCTTAATATCTCTTAACATCAATGGTCTCAACTCCCCAATAAAAAGACATAGACTAACAAACTGGCTACACAAACAAGACCCAACATTTTGCTGTTTACAGGAGACACATCTCAGAGAAAAAGATAGACACTACCTCAGAATAAAAGGCTGGAAAACAATTTTCCAATCAAATGGTATGAAGAAACAAGCTGGAGTAGCCATCCTAATATCTGATAAGATTGACTTCCAACCCAAAGTCATCAAAAAAGACAAGGAGGGGCACTTTGTTCTCATCAAAGGTAAAATCCTCCAAGAGGAACTCTCAATTCTGAATATCTATGCGCCAAATACAAGGGCAGCCACATTCATTAAAGAAACTTTAGTAAAGCTCAAAGCACACATTGCACCTCACACAATAATAGTGGGAGACTTCAACACACCACTTTCACCAATGGACAGATCATGGAAACAGAAACTAAACAGGGACACACTGAAACTAACAGAAGTGATGAAAGAAATGGATCTGACAGATATCTACAGAACATTTTATCCTAAAACAAAAGGATATACCTTCTTCTCAGCACCTCATGGTACCTTCTCCAAAATTGACCACATAATAGGTCACAAAACATGCCTCAACAGATTCAAAAATATTGAAATTGTCCCATGTATCCTATCAGATCACCATGCACTAAGGCTGATCTTCAATAACAAAAAAAAAAAAATAACAGAAAGCCAACACTCACGTGGAAACTGAACAACACTCTTCTCAATGATACCTTGGTCAAGGAAGGAATAAAGAAAGAAATTAAAGACTTTTTAGAGTTTAATGAAAATGAAGCCACAACGTACCCAAACCTTTGGGACACAATGAAAGCATTTCTAAGAGGGAAACTCATAGCTCTGAGTGCCTCCATGAAGAAACGGGAGAGAGCACATACTAGCAGCTTGACAACACATCTAAAAGCTCTAGAAAAAAAGGAAGCAAATTCACCCAAGAGGAGCAGACGGCAGGAAATAATCAAACTCAGGGGTGAAATCAACCAAGTGGAAACAGGAAGAACTATTCGAAGAATTAACCAAACTAGGAGTTGGTTCTTTGAGAAAATCAACAAGATAGATAAACCCTTAGCTAGACTCACTAGAGGACACAGAGACAAAATCCTAATTAACAAAATCAGAACTGAAAAGGGAGACATAACAACAGATCCTGAAGAAATCCAAAACACCATCAGATCCTTCTACAAAAGGCTATAATCAACAAAACTGGAAAACCTGGACGAAATGGACAAATTTCTGGACAGATACCAGGTACCAAAGTTGAATCAGGATCAAGTTGACCTTCTAAACAGTCCCATATCCCCTAAAGAAATAGAAGCAGTTATAAATAGTCTCCCAGCCAAAAAAAGCCCAGGACCAGACGGGTTTAGTGCAGAGTTCTATCAGACCTTCAAAGAAGATCTAATTCCAGTTCTGCACAAACTTTTTCACAAGATAGAAGTAGAAAGAACTCTACCCAACTCATTTTATGAAGCCACTATTACTCTGATACCTAAACCACAGAAAGATCCAACAAAGATAGAGAACTTCAGACCAATTTCTCTTATGAATATTGATGCAAAAATCCTCAATAAAATTCTCGCTAACCGAATCCAAGAACACATTAAAGCAATCATCCATCCTGACCAAGTAGGTTTTATTCCAGGAATGCAGGGATGGTTTAATATACGAAAATCCATCAATGTATTCCACTATATAAACAAACTCAAAGACAAAAACCACATGATCATCTTGTTGGATGCAGAAAAAGCATTTGACAAGATCCAACACCCATTCATGATAAAAGTTCTGGAAAGATCAGGAATTCAAGGCCCATACCTAAACATGATAAAAGCAATCTACAGCAAACCAGTAGCCAACATCAAAGTAAATGGAGAGAAGCTGGAAGCAATCCCACTAAAATCAGGGACTAGACAAGGCTGCCCACTTTCTCCCTACCTTTTCAACATAGTACTTGAAGTATTAGCCAGAGCAATTCGACAACAAAAGGAGATCAAGGGGATACAAATTGGAAAGGAGGAAGTCAAAATATCACTTTTTGCAGATGATATGATAGTATATATAAGTGACCCTAAAAATTCCACCAGAGAACTCCTAAACCTGATAAACAGCTTCGGTGAAGTAGCTGGATATAAAATTAACTCAAACAAGTCAATGGCCTTTCTCTACACAAAGAATAAACAGGCTGAGAAAGAAATTAGGGAAACAACACCCTTCTCAATAGTCACAAATAATATAAAATATCTCGGCGTGACTCTAACTAAGGAAGTGAAAGATCTGTAAGATAAAAACTTCAAGTCTCTGAAGAAAGAAATTAAAGAAGATCTCAGAAGATGGAAAGATCTCCCATGCTCATGGATTGGCAGGATCAATATTGTAAAAATGGCTATCTTGCCAAAAGCAATCTACAGATTCAATGCAATCCCCATCAAAATTCCAACTCAATTCTTCAAGGAATTAGAAGGAGCAATTTGCAAATTCATCTGGAATAACAAAAAACCTAGGATAGCAAAAACTCTTCTCAAGGATAAAAGAACCTCTGGTGGAATCACCATGCCTGACCTAAAGCTTTACTACAGAGCAATTGTGGTAAAAACTGCATGGTACTGGTATAGAGACAGACAAGTAGACCAATGGAATAGAATTGAAGACCCAGAAATGAACCCACACACCTATGGTCACTTGATCTTCGACAAGGGAGCTAAAACCATCCAGTGGAAGAAAGACAGCATTTTCAACAAATGGTGCTGGCACAACTGGTTGTTATCATGTAGAAGAATGCGAATTGATCCATACTTATCTCCTTGTACTAAGGTCAAATCTAAATGGATCAAAGAACTTCACATAAAACCAGAGACACTGAAACTTATAGAGGAGAAAGTGGGGAAAAGCCTTAAAGATATGGGCACAGAGGAAAAATTCCTGAACAGAACAGCAATGGCTTGTGCTGTAAGATAGAGAATTGACAAATGGGACCTAATGAAACTCCAAAGTTTCTGCAAGGCAAAAGACACCGTCAATAAGACAAAGAGACCACCAACAGATTGGGAAAGGATCTTTACCTATCCTAAATCAGATAGGGGACTAATATCCAACATATATAAAGAACTCAAGAAGGTGGACTTCAGAAAATCAAACAACCCCATTAAAAAATGGGGCTCAGAACTGAACAAAGAATTCTCACCTGAGGAATACCGAATGGCAGAGAAGCACCTGAAAAAATGTTCAACATCCTTAATCATCAGGGAAATGCAAATCAAAACAACCCTGAGATTCCACCTCACACCAGTCAGAATGTCTAAGATCAAAAATTCAGGTGACAGCAGATGCTGGTGAGGATGTGGAGAAAGAGGAACACTCCTCCATTGTTGGTGGGATTGCAGGCTTGTACAACCACTCTGGAAATCCGTCTGGCGGTTCCTCAGAAAATTGGACATAGTACTACTGGAGGATCCAGCAATACCTCTCCTGGGCATATATCCAGAAGATGCCCCAACTGTTAAGAAGGACACATGCTCCACTATGTTCATAGCAGCCTTATTTATAATAGCCAGAAGCTGGAAAGAACCCAGATGCCCCTCAACAGAGGAATGGATACAGAAAATGTGGTACATCTACACAATGGAGTACTACTCAGCTATTAAAAAGAATGAATTTATGAAATTCCTAGCCAAATGGATGGACCTGGAGGGCATCATCCTGAGTGAGGTAACACATTCACAAAGGAACTCACACAATATGTACTCACTGATAAGTGGATATTAGCCCAAAACCTAGGATACCCAAAATATAAGATACAATTTCCTAAACACATGAAACTCAAGAAAAATGAAGACTGAAGTGTGGACACTATGCCCCTCCTTAGAAGTGGGAACAAAACACCCTTGGAAGGAGTTACAGAGACAAAGTTTGGAGCTGAGATGAAAGGATGGACCATGTAGAGACTGCCTTATCCAGGGATCCACCCCATAATCAGCATCCAAACGCTGATACCATTGCATACACTAGCAAGATTTTATCGAAAGGACCCAGATGTAGCTGTCTCTTGTGAGACTATGCCGGGGCCTAGCAAACACAGAAGTGGATGCCCACAGTCAGCTAATGGATGGATCACAGGGCTCCCAATGGAGGAGCTAGAGAAAGTACCCAAGGAGCTAAAGGGATCTGCAACCCTATAGGTGGATCAACATTATGAACTAACCAGTACCCCGGAGCTCTTGACTCTAGCTGCATATGTATCAAAAGATGGCCTAGTCGGCCATCACTGGAAAGAGAGGCCCATTGGACACACAAACTTTATATGCCCCAGAACAGGGGAACACCAGGGCCAAAAAGGGGGAGTGGGCGGGTAGGGGAGTGGGGGTGGGTGGGTATGGGGGACTTTTGGTATAGCATTGGAAATGTAAATGAGCTAAATACCTAATAAAAAATGGAAAAAAAAAAGAACACTGAAGAGAGTCGTATTTTTTGACAGCCCAATAAAAATAATAGAAAGTAGCAAAACTGAGGTACTCATTTCTGTCCTATAGGTACAGAGGGAAAATGGACAACATTTCTCACAGGCTTGTTTAGATTCATGCATGATAGTGTTTAAATCTGCTAGTAAATCATTCTGTTCAGGACAGAACTGAAATTTGGGGCATGTATCACAGGTATGCTTAATGATGCCAAGTTTTTTTTTGTTTTTCATATTAGCTCATAGTGAATTTATGGCTAAACATTGTAATAACCATTTTACTGAGAACTAAATAGAAGCATAGAGAGGCTGTGACTACCAAGACCCTAGTAAGGTCCAGGTGTAGGATTAAAGCCTGAACAGCTGCTCTTGTTGCACAGTTGGCATGTCATATTTCATAACCTTGGGAAATGGTAGCAGGAGCCAGCAGAACATAGGTCTGAGCATCAAGGAAGCTTTCTGTACTCAGCACTGTCATGAATTCTTCTGTGATTGCAAAGATCAAATCAGAGTTCTTTGAGAAATTTGCAGGCCCATTTCTGTTGGGTTTTTTTTTTTTTTTTCAGTTTCTAAGACAGATGATATATTTAATTTTATATAGAAGTACATTTTCTTTTATTTCCTAGTTGAAGCACTAAGAATGCTAAAAAAAATTGATGATGTCTTATAGCATATGGATCACTTTATTTCAATATTGATTTAGTGCAGATTCCTAAAACTAAATATTACAGGTCCGCTTTATTCATAAAACAAAGCAAACTTTACAAGGAATCAAGTTGAGGGCAGGAGAGATGGCTCAGCAGTTCATATGATTCAGTTCACTGGCTGCTCTTGGAGATATTCTGTGTTCAATCTCCAGCCACCACATGGTGACTCACAACCATTTATAACGTAATCTGATGCCCTCTTCTGGCATGCAGGTACACAAGCAAATAGAGCATTCAAATACATAAAACAAACAATTACATCTTTTCAAAAAATGAAATCAAGTTGAATATCCCAGTAATCATATGTAATATCAAGACACTTAAAATTACATGATGAAGACAGACAATACTTGGTAGTTCTGACATTAAAACAAGAAGTAACTTTCAAATACTTTCATGATTATATAAAAATAAATATTTACAAATTCCCATGCTTCTTATGTGATAATAATACATAAAAATCATATGTACAAAAATGAGAGAAGAAATATTATAAATTAGATTCTTTTTCTCTTAATCCAATATACCTTTGATGAAGTATTATCATCAGCAAACATTTATAAAGTGCTACTAGTATCTGGAATGATATTTGAAAGGCATTGCTTAGAGAGCAAATACTGACACTTATTTTTTTTCTGAGAGAATATAGACATTCAATAGGTGAAGCATCAGGGTGTACATACACTATTCCCTATGTTGTATGAACAGGAAGACCCCATACAACATGAAGGTTTGGGGGGGATTCCAAATTTAAGGGTGTAGTAGGGATTTGTTCTTGTCCCTTGTTTTTGTCCATATCCTCATTTTAAGAAGTAAAAACAAGCATTATATTTTCAGTTTACACCAACCCTATTGGAAGTCACTTGTATGAACAATGTGTTTTTATAAAGACCGGGATATGTTTTGTAGAGTGTGGTATGGTCTAGTTGGAGGGTGGTGTCTCAGCAGGTACCCCCTGCTGAGGTATCCCTGCTCTCCAAGGTACAAATCATTTGACAGGTCTAGTATAGATTAGACTTATGGGGCATTGGAAGGGGAGTTGAGAAGGGAGTAGAGGCAGAGAAAGATAGGGGACAGAAAAGGATTGAAGGGGGGAGGGAGAGGAGAGAAGGAGAGAGAGACAGAGAGACAGAGACGCATATAGAGAGAGATGGGAAGGGAAGAGAAGGAGAAAGGTGTCAGAGACGAGAGTCAAAGAGAGAGAAAGGAAAGGGCCTTTTATAGCAAGTCAGGCCTACCTAGCTGTTGCTCCATAACTCTTGGGCGGAGACCAGAAGGAATGGCAACAATGAATGTCTCACATCGAGTGAGAAGTGGCATTTTCATATCAAGGGTTCCTTATTAACTGTAGCATCCATAGAGTTATAGGTATAGTGAAAACTTTTATTCTGTGATAAACCACGATCAAGGCAGCTTATAAAAGGGTTTATTTGGGGTTCATGGCTCTGAAGTCCATCACCATTATGACTGAGAAAATGGCAGCAGGCAGCAGGCAGTAGGCAGGCAGCCATGGTGCTAGAGCAGTAGATGATCTGTAACTGAAAGCAGGAGGCAAAAAGCACGATGGAAAGAACTTTGAAAACCTCAAATCCTGACCCCAATCACAGTCTCCTCAAAGAAGGTCACACTTCCTAATCCTTTCCTAATTGTTTCAGCAACTAGAGATTAAGTAGTCAAACATGAACCTGAGGGGCCATTCTCAATCAAACCACTATAGAAGGATAAGCTGATAAAGATGATTCTATTTAGGGAGGGGGTATAAAAGCATTGTAAATTTATGCAATATCTTAAAGGTAGTTCTACAAAAATAATTAATATTTACAATTGAACATACAGATATATCTTTCATAGTCATTATTTGATCCTATTGTGTGTGATTCTTTCATGTGAACTGAAACACAAACAAACACTTCTTTTGGTATAAGTATTTCAGAAACAGAAGACTGGATGAATATAAATGCCAAGACAAATTTGGTAAAGTCACTGCAATAACAATTTGTTAAAACGTTGCCTGATGTTATGGCTCAGATAGCATTGTCCAAAGGAACAAAAAAGGAAAATGCAATCCGACAGACATACTGCTTTACATTTGGTCTATTCTGCTGACTCCACCCTCATGTCCCTGGCCTCTATTGAAACCCATTTGCTGTGATTACCTCTTTGAGAGGTTGATATTACCTCTAAACCTTTTAGCTAAACCTAGACTAGCTGAATTTTGAGTTTTATTGAGACCAATGACAAGTTGTGGTTATATTGCATTGTGTTAAAATGAATTCTCATTTTGTGCTCTGTTCTGATTGTAGAATAATTGCACGACTGTTTTCAATCCAAATGCTGAAGCCTGACTGTGTAACACCATTCAGAGCTGTGATCATCCCTACTCTGCATTTATTATTAATAAAAAACAGTCCTATGCCCAGATAACTCTATTTCAGTAGTACAAATAATCTATCAGGATTTGCCAAAGGGTGACTTTGCTTCCTGCATTGTTAGAATCATTTATTTTATGAATTTTAGAAACGTGCAATTTCCTTAATAAAGGCCACTTATGCTCCCTCATGAGCTACCGTATTATAAAAAACTTTCCTTTACAGTTAAAAATTGTTCTTGCCTGCTTCCTGTGTTTTGGATATTATGTGCAATTTGTATATCTAAATGATTGAAGATGGAAAAGTACTTCAACTATGGGCAGTGGGATTGAGAGCCTGTGTGGTACATGTGTTTGCATATTCCTCTGAAATGACAAAAGGGCAGATATGAGATGCTGCCCATTATTGTTATTGTTTCTCTGCCACAGAATGGGACTTTAATGTGAGTTAAAGCAAAAGCATCTTCCCTGGTAAAGTAAATGAATCTCACAGGACTGTAACTTTGGAATGACTTGCTGTACATGGTAGGTGCAGATGTGGTTTCTAACAAGCACAAGTAGCTTTCCAAGCAAAACTTGGTCTCTGGGGAAGTTGCTGTGTTCTCTCCAAAATAGTCTTTGGCTAACAATTCATAGCCATATAATAATGGGGATGCTGGCTCCCTTCAGGTACACTGCAGTCATGGGCTCTTTGAAAGAAAGTAAGGTTCTTACTAAAAAGCAATGGGTAAAAGTAACACGATAAACATGCATAATTTTCAGCTCCAAGTGAAGACAAATAATACCAATGTCTTTCACTCACATCTATGTAAACAGCATCTAAAATGAAACTTCTACAAAGCATCTGGGAAATGCTAGTTATTGGTTTAAACCTAACATATATTTTCTCTTTTAAAGTAAGTAAAAAATAATCTGTGCTCTGTTCACAGGTAAAAGTGAAACATCTTTTTCTAATACACATACAGACACAGAGATACACACACACACACACACACACACACACACACACACACACACACACACACAGATACAGAGATAGAGACACTGACCCAGACCCATAGAGAGACAGATAGGCAAAGCTAGAGAAACAGAGATAATATAATGAAGGCTGGCTTAGTCTAATGAACTAAGTATTAGAGAAGTCAAAGAATTGAAGTAAGCCAGCTTCAAAGTACTGTTATTGTATGCTGAACAACATATGTCTTAAAGTATATAAAGAATCAGTAAAAGTAAATTCTAAAATATCTTTTTAAAAAGCTGTACTACTTATTCCAAAAATTCAATTCAACAGAAAGAACCTACTGGTCCACCAAACATATCAGTGCTGAGATGGCTTCTGCTCTTACAAAAATAAAAATAAGCTCTGTGTCTTCTCATTAAAAGAAAAGGAAATAACAAGAACAATCAAAGCAGCTCACATCATGATAGTCACAGTGTGTATGTACTGATGAATTATGTATGCAGATATGGATTTTTGTTTCCCTTGGTTTCTCTTAGAGTCTTTTTCCCTAATCGATAGTCACTTGTAAATAAACTAGGGTTTGCCACAACACAAATTAGTTGAATGGATTAAGAAACAATATTCATCTTTTTGTTATCTACAACAGACACACCTTGTTTTAAAAAACAGGCTTTCAAGCAGAATGATGAAAATAAATATTACCAGAAAATGGAACCAGGAAACAAAGAGATGTCACTCTTCTGCTCACTGAAAAAAGAAATATCAAATCAAAGTTATTCAGAAGACATCAAGAACAAGAGAATAGCCAACAGAGAAGACATTACAGTCCTAAATGTAGACACAACAAACTCTGAAGCACCAAAGTTAAGGAAAAATAAGTTGCTGGACCTCAAATAACAGACTAATCCCAGCTCAGCAACAGCATCCCACTTACTTTAATGAGCTACTTCTTCCAGTAGACTATTCATCTGAGAATAATGAAACAGGAAAACATCAGAATTAAATGGTTACATACATCAAAGGGGCCTAATGTTTATCTAAAGAATAGTCTACCAGACACCAAAACATATACATCCCACTCAATAAGCCACAGAAGTTATCTTATACTGGGCACACAGAACAAATTTCAATATAGAAAGGTTTAAAAACTCAATGTATCTTACCTGACCAATAAATTCCCAAATCAAGACCAAGTAGGCTTCATTCAAGAGATGCAGGGATGGTTCAATATATGGAAATCCATCAATGTAATCCACCATATAAACAAACTCACAAAACAAACAAAACAAAACAAAAACATGATCATTTCATTAGATGCTGAGAAAGCATTCAACAAAATCCAACACTTCTTCATGGTAAAATCTTGGAAAGATCAAGAATTTAAGGTTGACACCTAAATATAGTAAAAGCAATATACAGCAAACCAGTAGACAACATCAAACTAAGTGGAGAGGAACTTAAAGCAATCCTACTCAAATCAGGGACTAGACAAGACTGCCCACTCTCTCCCTATCTATTCAATATAGTACTCAAAGTCCTAGTCAGAGCAATTAGACAACAAAAGGAGGGCAAATGGATACAAATTGGAAAGGAAGACGTCAAAATGCCACTTTTTGTAGATGATGTGATAGTATACAAAAGTGATCCAAAAAAATTCCATCAGAGAACTCCTAAACCTAGTAAACTTCAGCAAAGTAGCTGGATATAAAATTAACTCAAACAAGTCAATGGCCTTTTTCTTTTTTTTTTTAATTAGGTATTTTCCTCATTTACATTTCCAATGCTATCCCAAAAGTCCCCCATACCCTCCCCCTACTTCCCTACCCACCCACTCCTACTTTTTGGCCCTGGCATGCCCCTGTACTGGGGCATATAAAGTTTGCATGTCCAATGGGCCTCTCTTTCCAGTGATGGCCGACTAGGCCATCTTTTGATACATATGCACTAGAGTCAAGAGCTCCAGGGTACTGGTTAGTTCATATTGTTGCTCCACCCATAGGGTTGCAGATCCCTTTAGCTCCTTGGGTACTTTCTCTAGCTCCAATGGCCTTTTTCTAAACAAAGTATAAACAGGCCTAAGAAGAAATTAGGGAAACAACACCCTTCACAATAGCCACAAATAATATAAAATACCTGGGTGTGACTCTAATTAAGCAAGTGCAAAATCTGTGTGACAAGAACTTTAAGTGTCTGAAGAAAGAAATTGAAGAAAATCTCAGAAGATGGAAAGATCTTTCATGCTCATGGATTGGCAGGATTAATATAGTAAAAATGGGTATCTTGCCAAAAGCAATCTACAGATTCAATGCAATCCCCATCAAAATTCCAACTCAATTCTTCACTGAGGTAGAAAGAGAAATTTTCCAATTCATCCGGAATAACAAAAACCCTAGGATAGCAAAAACTATTAAAAAAAAAAAAAACCTAGTCTCAAAAAAAACCTATTCTCTAAAAAATCTTCTGGTTGAATCACCATCTCTGACCTCAAGCTATACTACAGAGCAATTGTGATAAAAAAAAACAAAACAAAACAAAAAACAAACAAACAAACAAAAAAACCCTGCATGGTATTGGTACAGTGACAGGCAGCTCGATCAATGAAATAGAATTGAAGACCCAGAAATGAACCCACAAACTTATGGTCACTTGATCTTTGACAAAGGAGCTAAAACCGTTAAGTGGAAAAGAGACATCATTTTCAACAAATGGTGCTGGTTTAACTGTCAGTTAACATGTAGAAGAACGGAAAGAAGGAAGACCAAAGTGTGGATTAGAATGGGGAACAAAATACCCATGGGAAGAGTTACAGAGACAAAAAGTGGAGCAGAGACTGAAGGAAAGACCATCCAGATACTGCCCCACCTGGGCATCCATCCCATAAACAACCACCAAACCTAGACACTATTGTGGATGCAAGGAAGCACTTGCTGACAGGAGCCTGATATCACTGTCTCCTGAGAGGATCTGCCAGTGCCTGACAAATACAGAGGTGAATGCTCTCAGCCAACCATTGGACTGAGCACAGGGTCCCCGATGGAGGAGCTAGAGAAAGAACCCAAGGAGCTGAAGGGGTTTGCAGCCCCATAGGAGGAACAACCATGTGAACCAAATAGTACCCCTCCCCAGAGCTTCCAGGGACTAAATCACCAACCAAAGAGTACACATGGTGGGACCCATGCTCTAGCTGCATATGTAGCAGAGGATGGCCTTGTTGGTCATCATTGGGAAGAGAGGCCCTTGGTTCTGTGAAGGCTCTGTGCCCTAGTGTAGGGGAATCCAGGGCCAGGAAGCAAGAGTGGGTGGGTTGGTGAACAGGGAGAGTGGGGAGGGGATAGGGAGGAAAGGGGATGACATTTGAAATGTAAATAAAGAAAATATCTAATAAAATTTTTAATAAAAAGGAGCAAAATAATTCCTGGAGTAACTCATGAATATTAGCTAATTTATTACTTAATGGTGCATGTACCAAAGTATAAATCACAAAGAAATTTATGATTAATTATATAAGTGAACATGAAAACACATCATGCCCCAAACCTCTTGGACTCATTAAAAATAGTTTTAAGAGATGTGCCTACATTAAAAATACAGGCAATACAAAATGGATTCAGTAGGTTGAGTTTTTGCATTTATTTGTTTGTACATATTATAGTAATAATCAGAGAATAAAAGGTGGGGCTTGAGGAACAAGGGGACACAGGAAGTATCAAAGTGAGGAGAAGATGGGAAATGATATAAATACAGTAAACATATAAGAAATTTAAAAATGTTTTTATTTCTAAAAATTTTTTAAATATTAAAAAAAATTTTCTATATAGTTTCTGTTTCCACCTAAATGAAAATAAATGTTTACAATCTTTATGAAGTAATATTCAACTAAAGTATCACATCTGTACCTGACAATTACTTTTTTTCAGTGTCAATTCTATGACTTTTAGGTAACATTATTTGTGTTGTTTGAAAAAATAAACAAGATTAGCAAATTTCTAGCTGAATTAAGCAAAAAAAAAAAAAAAAAAAGAAAGAAAGAAAGAAAGAAAGAAAGAAAGAAAAAGAAGACACGAATTAATGAGATTAGAGATAAGCATGACAGCATTGCAACAGACACAAAGGAAATTCAGAAAACCATAGGGAAATTCTTTAAAGACCAATAGTACACCCCAATATGGAGAAACCAACAGAGACAGATACAATTACAAATATGTTCAAGCCACCAAAGTAAAACCAAGAGAAGATCAACACATTTGTAGACTTATAAAAAGCAAAGAATTTGTTACAGTTAAAAAACTCTTCTGATTAAAAAGCTCAAATAGAGATGAATTCACAGCAGAATTCTACCAGCCTTTCAAAGACTTGCAACCAACATGTCTCACATTATTCCAAACAAACAGAAACAGATGGGGAACTTTTGAATTGTCTCTATGAAGCCAGCATTACTCTAGTATCCTAACCAAGTAAAGATACAACAGACAATTAACAATGATGAATATGAATGCAAAACTATTCCACAAAATGTCGGTAAACTGAGTATAGTCAGGAATACATTAAAAAAAAAAAAAGCATTCCGCCATGATCAAGTTGGCTTGATCCTGGAGAGGTAAACATGATCCAACATGTAAATAAGTAAGTAAGTATGTAAGTAAGTAAGTAAGTAAGTAAGTAAGTAAGTAAATAAATAAATAAATAAATAAATGCAATAAATATGTAAATGGATTTAAAGAAAAAAAAATCACATGATAATCTGTATAGATGAAGAACAGGCCTTTGAAAAACTGTAGTGTCCCTGTATCCTAATAGTCTTAGAGAGAATAGAACCATAGGAAACACACTTCAACCCAATAAAAGCTATATTGGGTTGACAAACCCATATCCAACATCATCTTACATAGAGAAACAATTGAAGCAATCCCATTAAAGCAAGGAATGAGACAGTGCTGTCTGCTCGTCCTGTTCCTTTTACAGCTTAAATCCTTAGAGTAGTAAGATGAGAGAAGAAAATTAAAGGGATACAGATAGGAAAATAATTCATTTAATTCCCATATCCTTTCTCTCAGGGCCTTTTATTCCGTACCATTGACTTATGGGTCTGCTTTTGTGCCAGCATCATGATGGGTTTATTACAATGACTATGTAATATAGCTTGAAATTGGGCATGGATATACATCTAGTAGTTTTTGTTTCATTGTAACTATTGTTAAAAATTGTTTCACCCATTTGG